>NW_020448041.1:0-40151 GCF_003343035.1 Apteryx rowi | reverse complement strand
GGGGGGGGGGAGGAAAAAAAAAAGTAAGTTTAATCTGAATCACTCCTTAGGATTTCTTAAAAGGACTTTTAGAGGCACTTACCCAGTTAGCACTTTATAATAATGACTGTGGTTATGGCTGTGGTCTTAACCACAGTATAGAATGCGAAGTCATAGCCAACTGTTCTCGCTTAGTATATTTAGAAGGATAACATAAGCCTTGGGAACTTACAGATATGCAAGGATTGCATGAGCAGGCCTCAGGTTTCTAAGTCAATATGCCACTAAGGGTAAAATAGGAAGATGACAAATGCAAACAGTGTTAGGCAAATACCACCAGGGGAAAGACAAGAGGTTCATTCCTGACTCTTTCCAGATGTAATCCTAGAGAATTACATCTGAAAGAGAACATACTCATATCATGAAGCCAAAGCAAGTTAACGCCCCAGCTTTTGACTTCTGAAAAAATATGAATAATTTCTCATTTACAGCCTTATTCATTGTTCCCAATTAGAATACAGAAGAAAGAAGCCAAAGTTGATGGTGTCATCTAGCGATAAGACTGCCTACATTTATTAAGAATGCCTTCACCAAAAAAAGGAATGCCAGGAAACACGATACCTTCAGGCTCTTCCGTAAAAAGAAAATGAAGGCATACAGTTGCAAGAAGTTCCTTCCTTGAATCTGCCTTGCAACTGTAAAGTATGAATTCCTCAAAAGGAGGATATTTCATTTCTCTAATGTTTTCCCTATTACAGAAAGATTACACTAAACTAACCATTTTATATCACCACCAGTGGTATGAAAGCAGGATTTGGTGTTAAACGCCTTGAAAATTATGAACGCCGACCTCCAGATAAAGCATTAAGATGACCACTAAAAAGTTGCTTCTTTTTTTTTCCTTTTAAAAACGCTGCTATTGAACGAGCTGAAGAGAATAAACTCTCCCTTCCCCTGTTTCCTCGTTGCGGGGGGGGGGGGGGAACCCCACAGAGAGCAATTAGCGTGACTTCGGTCTCAGCAGAAGGCACGCAGAACCGAGCAGGAGAGCCGAACCGGGCCGGCTCACGAGCGGCAGCAGCGCCAGGCGCCCCAGGCCCGCAGCGAGGACGCCGCGCCCGGCTGAGAGCCCAGACCCGGCTTCCCCTCGCTGCCGGCCAGCGCCACGGGAGACGCCAGCGGCACCCAGGAATTTGGGGGCGGGGGGTTAATRCCCCGAGCGGAGTAAGCGCTGCCTGCTGCAGGCGTCCTGGGAAAGCCCGGCCTCCGCAGCCGCGCCCTCCTTCACCTTCTGCGATAAGTAGAACCTGTAGTAGGAGAGCTGGAAGAGGAGGAACACCAGGCTGGCCGCGGTGAGCAGAGCCAAAACCACGTTCCTGTTGATCTTCTGCATCAGTCCTCGGCGCTCGCTCGCTCAGCGCTGGAAAGCAGCTCGGCGCCTCTCATCTTTCCCGGCCGCCGACCTTCCGCGGCGCCTCGCTGGCGACGGAGGCGGGCAGAACTGGGAGCAGCACGCGCCGCCCCGGGGGGCGACCCCGGCGGGGACCCTGCGGGCACCCGGCGGGGACCCGGCGGCGCGGCGCGGCCTCACCTGCGCTGCGGCTCCCTGGCGGCGCCGGGCCCTGGCGGCGGCCGCCAAGCGCCGCCCGCGCGCGCATGCGCGGCGCCGCCACCCCGCCCCGGCCCGGCAGGATTTCCTCTCCCTTACGGCTGCTGCGTCTCGTTGGTGGTTTTTGGGTTGTTTTGTTTTTGTTTTTGTTTTTTTGGGGGGGAGGGGGGAACTAGCTTAGTATTTGCTAAACACCACCCTTCCAGGACCACCTTTACGCACAAAGAGGAAAAATCTTACAGATATACAGCCAGTCACGATGACAGAATCCCCATGAAAAAAAATCGAAATAAGAAACTGATCGATTATACAACTTAGATTTCAAAGTTGTTATTTATTAATACAAAATGTCCGCATCACATACAAGTTAAAGACATCAAAATACTCTGCGGGCTCTAAGGCACCCCTGTAATTCAGTGTGGATGGTGACAGGCCTGCTACGCACAGCTACCTTCCAAAGAAAAGAGGAATGAAGCACTGATTACAGAATACCTGAGGTACAGTCAAAGTGATGTCTATGGAGACCCAGGGTGTAACTTGGTAAGTAAAATGCAAAAACACAAGATCTAAGCATGCTCACCACTTTCAGCCAACAGATGATTACAGCTTTACTTCTGCAAGGCACATGCAGCAATGGGTACACCAAACAGTGGAGGAGGAAATTGTTTAGCCTAATATTGAAACACGCCTACTTTACAGTGCTTGGGAAAAAAAAAATAATCCCCTTCCATCATGTTTCCCCGTCTATCATTTTATTCAAATTAGTTTAGTTTAATAGTAAGCAAGGTTACGGGAAAAATGCTAAGTAAAATTCTGATGAAAATTTCTACCAAGCTACGTTTCATATTCATAACCTATGATGCTTACAAGAGCAAAGTATTACTTAGATGTTTTCCCTGAGGGAACCAGTTAGTTTCCCCAGTCTGTCTTTATATGAAAAGGAACAACAATTTTTTTTTTTTTTTGGGGGGGGGGAAGGATTGTATATTGTATATTACCTTCTACTTTTTTTTCTTACAGGATGGTTGAAGGAAAAACTGTCAGCCTCTGCCTTCTATATTTCAGTATTTGAGGAAATACTTATCATCCGGATGCTTTTAAACAATCTTTTCAAAAATTAATGTTCCTTGTTTGAGTTCATATAGCTTTCCATAAAAACAATGAAAGCTACAGTTTATTATAGCAAGGACTCGAGAGAAAACCTCTTCAGTTCCTTACAACAGGTTATTTTAGAAGTAATGTAATCCTGACAGAATACCAATAACCAGTTTACTAAGTAGCATTAATAAAAATTCTTATTTTGGTAATACACAAGAAAGCCCCTGATTATAGCCAGCAGTCTTTGACTTTAGAGCAGTAAAGCTGACTATTTACATCACCAGACATATTATACTTAATGCCAACTATCTGGCAAAACTACAGACCTTTAGAAGGTCAAACTCATTCACAAGCAAGAGCAATCCATTCAATCCCCGAAGCTATCTCCCAGAAAAGCAACTTCACAAGCTGCATACATCTCTTGTGTAGCTGCAGAACAAGTTCTTAACAAGTACTATTTTTTCAGTTCACTTCCTACAAAGTGTGCCAACTGCTACAGAGTGTCACTAATACATTGGTACTCAATTTGAAGCAGGTACTTGTTCAAAAAGTCTAAAAAAATCTAAAGTGCTTAAGGCAATTCCTCTTCTTCATATCCCATTTACTAAAAATAATGGGACTAGCTGTTAGCAGCAAAAAATTGACATCTGTGCAAACTATTATATAATAAATTCATCCTTTAAGGGTAAAATAAGTCACACGTTAAGTTCATCTAGGATATCAGTTAAACTAAACCTTGGGAATCAAATCACAGTATGAAATACTTCAAGCTTCTTTCAAACTATGCTACTATAACAGTGTTAAAGAAAAATAATAATTTTTACACTTTGTGTATAATCAGATTTACCTTGCAGGTTTCACTACATCTTGCTAAAACAAGTTCATAATTTAAATGCTCTTACATAGTGTTGGAGTTTACTCATGGTTATTCATCACTCACTACACATTTCACCTTATAGTAACATTCACTTTCTTTCCAGAAAGGGAAATGTAATAGGAACTGTAGCTGAATACCCTAGATAAGCAGATAGCTGGGCAGTATGAACGGGCACTAGCCTATTTAGAATTCTGTTTCTCACAGTCACTCAATATAACAAGTCTCAAAACCAGAAGCATTAGTCTTAACCCTCCTCTCTCTGAACACCACCAGGATCCAAGCACACAAGTCTCACTCCCTCACCTGACACTGAATTCATTGCAATTTGAGACCCTATAACCGTCAGTCAGGTGTTTATTGCAGTTAAAAAGGAAAGAAATGTGGAAGAAAGACTTAGGATTACTACACAGGCTTTAGGATAACAACATCTGTAGATAGCAGTATTTGTGATAAACAGATTCAGATGCTGTTCATTTAAGGACCATGTCACCTTCCAGTACCTTTAAATTTCAAGACTCACAACACTTAACTGAGCAAGGAGGCTGCAGCTCAACTGGTAATTGTTTTTACACTTTCCTCTGCAAAAGAGATTACAGCTAGCTTTGTTCATAATGCAAATGTTTAGTGATGTTCAAGTTTCATGTATGAAATGAACATTAAGGGCTCAGTCCTACTGTCAACCTCAAAATTTCTCAAGAAGAACAAAACTTTCTAAAGCAGGTACTGAAATTAAGAATCAAATTTAATTTTCCACTGAATTTTCCACCAGTTTATTACATGTTGTTTCAAGCAGTTTCTCCTCTTGAGAAATTTTGATAGACAAAAAGGACCCACTGATGTTAACAAGCTTTCACATCAACAAGATGGTCATATTTTTATGGACTAAAAGATATACAGAATAAAGAACACTTTGGCCCTGTAGAAAAGGAGCTGATTCACTATAGACACTATCAGCCTGAATTTGAAACAGTTTTCAGGTGAGAGTATGAAAAAATCTTCAATAAGGAATCACAATTAATTCAAACATACATCTGAAAACTATCTCTAGGCTTCTTGATTTGATTAGAGGAAAGAAAACAGACTTAAACAGTAGATAAAACACATGTAATTCTAACTGAAAAGGTTTAAGACCTTCCACAAAGAATAACGTGCTATCTTTTTTCTTTTTTAGCTTTCCCACTAATGAATTATTTGACTATTATTACTAACAAGCTTCCAACTAAGAATTGAGATGACAAAACACTCATACCCCATTTCACTTGATTTAAAAAAAAACCAACATGTATAAATGCAGTTCCAAGAGCAGATCTGATGGTAGTTTGCAAAGCACTTCCTTGCTTTAGACTACTTTCCGCTTGCCCTAAAAGAGGGAAAAGGGTGAAGTCTGAGTCTCTGAACAGAAACTTTAGAATATGATCCTGTAAAAGCCAGTCTCTTAAATCCACACATAACATATGGTACAAGCTAGCATGTTAAGAGTGGAATGCCATAGATAAGCTCCATTTTTCTTAGATGAATAAGTCATACAATTTTTGGTGGTCTTTGGTTGTCCAGAAAGTCCCAGTTGCTAGGCTAGTCAAAACATGGATTGCTCTCCCAGGGAGCAAGATCACAGTCCATCACCACCAGGAGTTTAGATGCCACCTCTGCTCAAGACCAGCTGTGATACTGACACAGCTGTTTGAGAAGTCTTAGCCAGCCTTGAAGCTGCTCAAGAAAAAGCTAGAAGAAGCTTAGCAAGAGGTTCCCCTCCTTTCTGAATGGCTGTATTCAAGTTTACACTCTCACCTCTGGTCCCTGCCTCAGCTGCACTGCAGTCATGCTACAGGCAGACAAGGCCATTCAACTTGCTGTTCCCATGTGACAAACAGTTTGAACAGTGCAAACTGCTGATTATCAAAATCCAACTACAATCAAGTCACAAAACTAGAAAGTCAAGAGATGACTCAAAATTAAGAACATCGTAGAGACCATGCTGTGGCTTTAAAAACTCTTGATTTTTGGTTCTGAACCTCATATCTAAAGTACTACTTAGCTCAATAGTTGGCTATTATGAGCCTTCATGAATGACAGACAAATGTGTTTTTAAATGCATTTAAATTTTTACATTTTCTATAATTTGTGATAAACATGAGCTGAATTACTCTAAATACATGATACTTGAGAGTGATTCATGGGAAACAAGAAGCTCTAGCAGAAGCACAGATTGCTCATATTGTTTATTCATTGCTGGTCTATAACTTCTTACATGAGGTAATATATTCTTCTGAAATGTGTTTGTCATCAAGTTCTACTTGGAAGCTCAGTAGCAATAAAATATACAGTCAAATATTGCATGTTAGGACAGCTAAGAAAATAGCATTTATCATATTCTTCATAGAAAAATAAAATTTATAACACAAAATGAATATTCCAAGTCCATAACAAAATACAAGTGCAGTATTAGAAAAGTACATAGCTACAGCTCTTGATTTCCCCATCTGTTTTCCAGATAAATAACAGTAATTTTCTGTCTGGCTCCATGGATTCACAGCAGCTTCTTCCTAACATTTAGTCCAAAACATTTGCACTATCAGTACCCAGGCCTTAAAACAGCAGTGGGTAGCAAAGCCAGTTTAATCCAAGGCTCACAAGTTTCTGTGAGTAGCAACTATACAGAAAAAAACCACTCAGCAATAGAAGTGTTTAAACAGACAGGTTATTGAGTAACATTGTTTAGACTGCCAGATGAACCACTCAATCCATTTTCACTTTTCTGGAGTGTTTTCACAGCACTCGGCACCTGCAGTCCAGTACTCAGTGTAAGCCCACCACACCAGACCTAAGGAGGGGAAAAATAAATAAATCAATACAGAACTGAAATTCAAGGTATCTACATCTCTTTTCCTCCCCTCCCCCAGTAGAATTAACACAAAACCTACCCTGCAACCACTTTTGCTCTTTTGATCTCTAGTCACAGCATTCTGTAGAACATTCTAATCATGCAGAAGCTAATTTTGATTAAGATCATAAAGTCCAAAATGCTTCATATAGTTGGCCTTATATCTGTCTAATCTTATAACTATCTCTAAGATCTAACACCACAAGACTTGCTTCTAATAGGAAAGCTTGAGAACTGATGTGCTAGTAGCAACTACTTAGAGTGACAGTTAAAAGCAATGCTCATGTGTCTGAAAGCCAGTGCTTAGTTCTAGTATGACATGATGGAACTATGACAATGTAAGTACAGTAGGAAAAATTAAGTTGAGATGCTTCAGGTACACAGGTGCAAGTGATATCTATTCTACAACTGAGAGAAATTAAGGAATGGACCTCCATGTTTATGAATAAATTGGAAAGGGAGCTGTATTAAGTAGTTTGTCATTTTTAAGTATTCAAGCTAAAACGAACAGTGTCTGTAAGAGAACGCTATCATATTGATATTAAAAAATTAAGTAACACGCTATATTCTATATAAGACACAGAGTAGCACGCTGAACTGTGGTGCTTCCCCGAACGCCTGGGGAACTGACTTATGAGTCAGCCTTAGCATTACGTATATTTAAATATCAGATGGATCACTAAGATATGTATTCCAACAGTTCTGAAGCTAATCTGTTCCCAATATTTTGAAAAAAAAAGATTAATAAGGCCTCTTGCTTAGTGGCCTTCAAGTAAATAGCTACTAAAATCTAGACATACTGTCAGTGTATCTAGCAAACAGCATAAATTGAAAGACACATTTCTGATATAATCAAAAATGCCAGCTGTTTGGATACTAGATGTAAGGCTGCCTTGGCAAGTTACTTTTCCATTCTTCCTGCATACCAGAAGAGAAGAATGTCCATATAAACTGGCTCCACCACAGTTGAAAACTACCATGCTGTTTTCTTCATGGGCTGAATTAAGACTACAAAAGGCTAATATTAAAGCTAGAGTTCAGTGCCTAGGCAGCTGAGTTGTTAGTATGAACTAGCTTGTCAGTCTCCTTCAGATCACTAAGTTTTCTCAGACCTACACCCTGCTCCTACAGCATGATTCACATTCTTGGCACTACTTAATATAACTAAGGCCTCTAACTTCAGTTACTTATCAATGATCTAAATCAATAAAGAAAATGTGTAAAGAATCCTTTTCTCACACGTTTTTTGCAAGGTTCGAGTCTTTAGAATTGCAGCAAGTCTACACTGCTTAGAGCCAGAAAAAAACAAGTTATGCAGACTAGTGAAATGACTGGCAAGAAAAATCCAGCTGAGCTTTTCAGTATCTTGAAAGCTGGAACCTTCTATCTCAGAGGGAAGCACCTCATCTAGCTCTGTCTCATGAYGACAGCTCTGGCAGCTTTCACCATCTTGGGCTCCTAGCTTCATCAGTTTGGATCAGTTACTGTAGCAGACTCATCAGCTATCAGAACATGCAATTAATTTACTTCACAAGGATTTAATGACATTTTACTGACAGAAGAGACATCTACATGGAGACATCCCCCTGTTGAAGTGAAGGGCTGTTAAAAGTAGCATGTGATGTCAAAAAGAAAGTCACAGAACATTTATATAATATTAACCAAAGAGCACTCCCAGTTTCCTCCTTTACTGAAGACTAATAATTGTATTTTAAAGAGAATTCAGTGTTATAAACTGAAGAAAAAAAAAAAAATCAGATACTGACCATGAAGCCTGGTAGCAATGGTTGGGTAAATTTTGTTCTGAAGGTATATAACAGTTGCTTTGAGTTTGCATTATAAAATGTGAGCTGACCTAAAAGAGGCAAGAAAGAAGAAACATTTACAAAAACCTGCCCAGCAAAAACACTGATACTTTTCCAGGGAAAAGTCTCTAAAACACATTAAGTACAGATCTTGTCAAAGTCCACACTGCTGAAAAATTCTCAGTTAGTTGCTCTGTCACATAAATAGTAGTGTCATTTGACACTACAAGCAATATTACACAAAGTGCTCAGTCCCTTATTTTTGTAAAGGACTATCAGTCAAGGAGTAACACTAATGCATTTACAGGCTATTTATAGCCTAGTATTGCTTTAACTTGATAACTTTAGTCAGATAATTTTTTACCTAGATTTCATAAAATTATAATTTACCTCCATCAAAGTCGCAGTACACTCCTATTCTGTCTGGAGCAGGTATATCTAGAGTCCTGGCTTTATTATTATGTTTTGCTGAAAACGTGGTTTGCAGCCAGTTGTTGATATGGATGCACCAGCTGGAATTAGTCTTTCCCAGCTGGTCAAACTTCCCCAGGTTTTTATATGCTACTCCCACGCTGTAGGATTTGCAGTCCTTCTGGGCTCTCACCTCCCAGTAATGCTGTCCACTTTCAATAGCAGTGTCTCCTACAAAAAAAATAAAAAATAAAAATAACCCCAATATTTAGGTATACCTTAGTGTTTGCTCCCTTGCAGGCACCTGAGGTCTGCTCAGTTTCAAGTTGAAGACTTAGAAATACAAAAATATCTAAAACAAACAAACAAACAATCTAATTTGCAAGTAAATAGGATGATACAATTTTAAAGTAGAATACAGAGGCAGTTTACACTTACATCCACTGAAAAGAGTTATATTTTACATGAACCCACACTCAATAGCAGTGACTGTCAGTCACTAAGAGCCTTATAACAGAGATCTTAAAGACCTGAAGACATATGTTGTGGCAGGATATTCTGGTGTTGCATAGGCATAACTACATCTGTGCAGGACAGCATCAAGTTCACAGCCTTGAATGAATTCAAGTTTTCCTTCAGATTCCTACCAAAGCTGCCCTTCCACAGCACTACACACCTACTAGAAGTGAGAAGTTCACCTTACCCAATACTGTGTATGATTCACCAGTAAAACGATCTCTGCTGCCCCTCATTAAGGATCTTGAACTAAAAGATGTCCTCTTTGGAGATGGTGTACCACTTCTAAGGAGGAAAGAACGTGCAAGATTTGCATGCTATTACAGAAATGCAAACTAAAGAAGTTTTTCCAAGCAAGATTCAATTAAGCTGCAATAAACATACAAAAAAAAAAAAAAAAAACTGAAATGACAGCCATTAGCCGCACTTAACACCTAGCAGTAGTGAGCTAGTACACATGCAGAAGGAGAATGGAGAGGGAAGAGGTAACAGCCAGAAGAGATGTCAGACATTGTGGTGAAACAAGTCCAGAAGCAGTTAAGAATGGAAATAGTAGAAAAAAGGCAGATGTGTGGCACAGTTCGAATGCACGTCTGTATAAAACTTAGAAACCTAAAGAGTTCAGGTGGCTGTTTTTCTGCCTAAGACTTCTTATCTGATTCTTATAGCTGATCTACAAGGTTTATTAGAATGAATCCACTGCTGATACTCAATGCAAAGATGCCCAATTACTTTCAGTATCAGGGAATGAGGAAAGTAACATCAGTTATGTATTCAAGGTAGGTTTTTCAGCACATGTAGGGCTTGTATAAACAATGAATGAAATCCCAGGAAAAAAGTGCAACTCAAATAATGAAGAACTTCAAAAAGAGTAAAATAGTTTTATTTCAAAATACACACACTGAAGATGATACAAAAGCCAAGAGTATCAAATCCATACACAATTTATAAGGAAAAAAGAAGGTGAGACTTCTGAGTTTTTAATGCACCACAACCCTGGTTTTATTCCTAAAAAGATCAAAAGTATGAAAGGTAGCGATTTTATTTGGTTACATTCCTATTTCTTTTAAAGACCACAGAAAATCGTTTCACAGTAAACTGTGCTGAAAAGCACACAACAGCTCTTTAAGAGTAGTTATCAAATTTAAGTACCTAATCCCAATCAAGAAAGGCTTACATCTTCTAATCATACTTTCCAAGTATGAAAGCAATAGCAAAATAAATGAAGAAACGCTTTGCTCTGGAGAATAGTCTAGTGAGGAATCACTTGCAAAAAAGAACAATTTTAACCTAATGAGTTTTTTAAAATTTTACTTTGGTTACGGCCTCAAAAATAATTTCTAGCAGTAACAAATTTTAACTTCTCAGAAGTGACTAAGCAGTCTACAATTTAATTTCATTAACAAAAATTCTAAACAATATGAAAAGCAAATATTGCGCTGAAATGCACAGAGGAAGTCATTTTTAAATGCTCATCCCTTGTAGTTTATCATACGTTAACCTTTGAAATGTTACCACAAAAAAATGCTTTTTCTCCAGCTTTTCTTAAATTTCATGGTATTATTACTATCATGTTACAACTACAATTTGGCAAAGTTGTTAACTTAAATATCCAGGACTGTTATGGTGAAATTTAGTTTGCTTCCTTTGATTCATTGAACATGGATTTCAAGCTTTCTAGAATTGTTTTCAAACAGTATTTCATAAAGAGACAAAAAAGTGCCTTTTGCCCAATACCATCATTACCATGAAATGACATGGAAAATCAAAAGCTGAATGGCATAAAATTTTCACACAGAAGTATGCTAGAATCTCTGGTTTCACCCACATAACTAAATTTCTTTTAACTCAGTTAAAGAATCCTACAAGAAATCAATGCCTTCATTGCTGAAAATATTGCTTTCTACCTTAACATCCCTAATTTAGCATATAAATTTGCCAGTATCGATCAGAAGCCATGTAAGCTTCTAAATTGCTTGCAAGAGTTACATGAAAAGGGTAAGTGCACGCTACGCAACAGTGCAGATCACATCAAATGCTCTTGAATTATGTTAACAGGGAAAAAGCTGTAGTTTACTTACCAAAAGAAAAAGAAGCAAGCGATTGCATGGAAGAAAAACAGCAAAGCCAAAAATTAAAGCATAAATTAGGTGAAAACACACTCATTGCAGATTCCACCCTACTTTAAATATGCCACCACAGAGACCATTCACTTGCACTCCCGTTTAAAAAAAAACAAAAACAAAAAAAAGACTTTTTTTTTTAGATCAGGTACAAATGAGTTATGCAGAAAGCAGTGTGGCCATTTAGAGAAGAAGCGCCATTAAAAAAAAGCAGGTGCTGTGCTAGCTTTTCCACAACATTAGGAAGACATGAACCAGGTCTTCAACACCATTTACTTTGTTCGAATCATCCGTAAATGGCCACTGAGTGGGCTTTCTCCATTCAAGTCTAACAGCCTTTAACAGTTCAGACAGTGACATTTAGCATTTGGCATAAGAGTTTGGAAAAACAGCATGTATTTTTCAATGGTAAAGTCTCTCTTCCAAAAGAAAAAGGCAGGAAATTTCACAGGAGTCAGTTTTGTGCCAATTTTCTAATATAGTGCAACAATTTTCATTAGCTAGAATAGTAAATTGATGCATTTTGTCACTATTCAGTGACAAAATATTCTAGTCTTATGATTAGGATTGTCATCTACAGCACTGCAGTTAATTGTAGTTTTCTTACCCATTTCAGATAAGAGCATACATTTTAAGCAATATGTTTTGTCTTTCAGAGAAGAAAGCACAAGAACAGATATTTGAAGTTATATAGAGGCTTTATTCCAGTCTATTAAATCTGTTAAAGTTATTTTGGTGTCTCATGCGCATTAGTGTCTTCCCAGGCTTTGAACGTCACACACTTGATGTTTAACATACAAAACTACACTCCAGGATCACCTTTTTGTCAAGCATGGAGCCAGCATCAATTTTTCCCTCTAATGTAAAACATTTGCATAGATGCTCTTACAGGGAACAAAAGCTTTCTGCAAGAATGAAAGCTCATCTAAACCTCCTGCTAGAAAACATCAGCCTGAGATGCAAAGTTGAACAGATGACTGTCTTCTACAGAAGCAAAGGCCATAACCAGAAAATGCCTTTACTGACAAATACAGCAAGAAACAATGTGCAAGACCATGTTTGTAGAGCACAGTGATATACAAGACAATTTTAAAACTGAATTTAGCAGAACTGGGTATGCTTCCTGAAGTAGATGATGTGCAGTGCCTTAGTTCAAGAGCTAGTTTTCCCTATGCATACAATTCATTATTACTGATCTCTTTCAAAAAATATGACTGATGAACACAGAGTAAAGCCTACAAGAAATTAAGAACTTGTGCATTTGGTTTGGTCCTGCAGCTTCTAAATTGGTGATATTACAGAAAAAGAGCAAAAAGAGGGAAATCATTTTTCTTAAAAAAAAAAGTTAAAAAGTTTATATTGAAAACAATTGCACAGGAAAGAGCAGTTAAACATTTACATTTTAACTGCTTTTACATACTGAAAACATGATTTCTCATTTGAATAGGTGAGTCAGTATCTAGACTTGCCATGAAGTTCAGCCTGTTTGAAAGTAAAACTCCATGCTAGTTGATGTTTTATCTCTGATGTTTAATGGCAGGTGTAGCAAGAGTTCAGTGGCAAAAAGTATTTGATTCAAAAGTAAGAATAAAAACAATTAATTTAAACTCACAGAAAGAAACTCTTGACTGCATTTGTGAAAAATCTAGCATGCCATCGTGTGTCAGAAGGCTCTAAGCCTCAAAGGCCTATAAGCAACAGGCATCTTCATACTGCAACTTGAATATATAGTGCACTCTTACTGCAAATCAGGTCCCACGCTCTAGGAAATATCCTTCCAGGAACACTATTTTCTAGTCACTGGAAAATAGACATCTCCATGACTCCAAAATAAATTTCTAAAGTATTTTAGAAGCATATATGTACTGCCTTAGTTACTGACAAAGGCTATTAGATTGTTTGATCTAGGGAGAGATAGAAATAAAGGGAAAGTACTGAAGATTGCTGCAAAACTAAAAGCTGGATCCTAGGAATAAGAGGTATGTTATCACCTTTTATTGCTCTTCAGTACAGGATTCTGGCCACTGTCAGACAGAAATAAGCAGTTATTAACAATGGTTCTATTAGATATAGTACATTATCCCCAGTTTTAAGATGCCACTAAAATCTTTCTACCATGCCTCTGGTAGTTACATAGCAATAGGGGAAGTATTCGTTCATAAATTATGCCAACCCAAGCTACCCAAAAAGGGCAAAGTGGAAACCTAAGAGCTTGATCATGCTTGATCAACTAATTGTTTTTGAGGAAAAAGTCACTGCTCCTGTGGTCCAGACTGGACAAGTGGACCATACGCTGCATGCAGTACTAGTTCCAACAGGCTCACAGCCGGTGAACAGCACAAAGCCTGGCCACTCGTCGGTTACTCCTGGCATCTCAACAGTGATCAATATCGGTCAACATTGGTTCGTAGCTTTAATAGCAATTGCCAGGATGGCAAGGACTGCACTCTCAGCAATTTGGGGGACCAGACCAGACCAGACCAGACCAAACCCAGGGAGCAGGCAATATGCTGGAGGGCAGGACTGCTCTTCAGAGGCACCTCAACAGGCTGGAGAAACAGGCAGACAGGAACAGTGCCAAGGGCAACACAGCCAAAAGCAAAGTCCTGCCTCTGCGACGGGAGAACCCCATCCCGCACCACTGGCTGGCGGATCCCCGAAGGAAGAGCAGCTCTGCAGAGCAGCAGCTGCGAGGCTGCTCAGCAAAAGTAGGGGCTGCAGCACGCCCCTACGGCGGCGACAGCCAGACACACACTGGGCTGCACCAGCAAGACAGCAACCACGAGGGCAACGAAGCCATCGTTCCTCTCGTTCTGGCCCCCGTCAGACCATATTCGGAGTCTTGTCTCCAGCTCTGGGCTCCCCACGACTAAATGGACACTGACGTGCTGGAGCAAGTCCAGCGGAGGGCCAACAGCCCTCCAGTTAAGGCACCAGAGCGCAGGAAAAGTCTGCGACTATTGGGTTTGTTCAGCCTCAGGAAGACAAGACAGGATGATCTGATATCCGATTTCTGCTTTCGACTACATAACATGAGGGCACAGAAAAGATGGAGCTGGACTCTTCTCAGACTCTGACAGGTTGAGAGGCGCTTGTCATGAGTTGCAACACAAGAGGTTTCTATCAGTAATTAGGGTATTCCTCTCCTCCCCAGTAGGGTGGGCTGGAACAGGGGCTCAGGGAGGTAGCAGATTCTTCATCCTTGGACATACTCAATGCTCAGCTGAACAAAGGCTAGAGCAGTCCAATCTAGTCGGCCCTACTTAAAGCAGATTAACTTCAAAGGTCCTTCCAACCCTACTTATTCTGTAATTCTGAACAGTAAGCACTTAGTGCTTAATATGCAAGAAATAACCCAAAAAGAACTTTGATGAAGCTACTTAAATATTTTTCCTAGATAAAAACACTTGGAAAATATCTTTAAAGCCTGTAATTTTTACAGAAGTTATGTTCTATTATCAGTGTCTTTTGCTATTGGTTTGTTTTATTGTTACCTTTTCAAAGAGAGCTCTGAGATAAATTCAAACAACCTCCTTTTGCACTGTTTATTTTCTTTTACCTTTAGCTTTTCAAAGAGACACAACAGCCAGCTCATTCCTTGTTATGGATAATAGGCAAGCTGGCCACTCACCCGGTATTGGCCTGCAATACTACTTAACAAAGGATATTAGAGCTGAAGATCAGTTACTCTGACATTTGCCTTTTGCACAAGTTTTTAGCACCTTGAATAATACCCTAAAACCTATTTTTAAAAGGCTTAAATTCTACTTAATGTTTAAAAAACATTTTAAATGGATTCCATAATAAGCTTCTTAACATCTTCATTCTTTATTTCCCTCCCCTGTAACGAACATTTTTTCCCAGAGAAAAACATCAAGTCAAACTTCCTTCAGTGTTCCACTGTTCTACCAGTCACATGAGTAACCAGAGAGATGAAAGTGTTTTTATTTTCCACTGCTCCCCCTTTCCCTTAATTGCCAGGTAAGACACTCCAGGCAATAAAAATCTTTACAAGCTAAGTCAGAATTCTTACCTGCCTTTATTCTCCTTTCCTTTTATTTTTTCTTGGCCTTTGCCTCCAGTAGGATCCCATTCAACATAAGTATCTTCAACTTTCAAGTTCAGATGAGACGAAGTATTGTCCAAATTGAACACAAATGCTGGCCAAGACAAAATAGGAAACAGTGAAAAGATGTAGTGGTCTTTTCTCTTGATGGCCGCTTATACAAAAAACTAGCAATGTTGGAAAACTTCCAGCACAGCACTATGCAACTTAACAGAAATGGCAGCTTATTAATCTGATACTTACAATCCAGGTAAAGAGCCCCTCAAATAAAGGGCAGTTATTTATCTTCAGCCTACAGCTTATTAAATTCGACCATTAAACCAGTGTTTTCTGCTATCTGCAGCCTATTTATAATTGTATGAATCTAGGGAATGATTTAAAACTATGCTCATTTTCCATACTCTACAGCCCTGATTCTCTAAAGCGTTTATGACTAATAAGGATTTTTAAACTTGGAGAATACTAAATTGACAGGATAGTACATACATGGATATAGAACTGAACTGTAGAGCAGGCTGCAGCTATTAGAACAGTAGAGCATGCATGCAGCTAGCAGACTTTGTATTACCTGCAGGCAAATCCTTCATCCAATGAAAGAAAATTAATAGCATGTTGAGTCACTTGAAGACATTTACAGCCTATTTTGTAAGTGTCCTAATATCAAGTATTACAGGCAACTGCTGAAAAAGTATACTTTAGATTTTGTGAATTTGGAGCTCAACAGTATGGAAGTCTGAAAAAAATAAAGTAGGCACATGGACCAAGTACAGAATTTCTGTGGGCCAAGTATTAAAGAAAGTGAACTGGATTCAGTATTAAGGTGCACATGCACACTGAAATTAACATGGGCAGCATGATAACCACCTAAATAATCAAAATCAGAGCTGTTTCTGATACTAGAGTAAGGAATGTAAGTGAACGGAAGTATTGAATTCTGAACACCACACAGTGCCTGCTGCTTAAGAGTATTTAAAACAAATTAAAAAAATAAAATAAATTTAAAATAGCTTTAGAAGTTACCAGAACACACATAAACTCATGCAGATTTCATACAGTTTCGTTTTTAATGAAGCAGCATTTACTAGAAACAGAATTCATGTTTTAATTAGCTCACGCTTAGCAGTCATCTTGCCCTTTTTATCTTGCCACAGTGAAAGCATCAGGACTATCAGATTTGTCATGATAATAGTTAAGATCTGTGTTCTCTTACAAAGCATCAGTTCTGCTTCAAGAGCAGAAAGCATCACAGATTTTTTTCACCTAGTTTATTTACAACTGGGTATCAGGAAGCCACCACTCTTGGATCAACTGATTTTAACACAGTGGCTTAATAACCATAGGGATGTGAGGTTGTTTATCTTTTAGATACTGACCATGATCAGAATCTATAGCTACAGTGTTAAAAAATGCTTTCAGCACCTTCTATTTACAGAAGGCCATTACCTGTCATATGCTAAGTACTAATCATCAGCCAGCTACACCAACTGCTTAATGCCATAAGCATCCAACTGGCATTCAGCCACAAAGTTAATCTCCTCTTGCTACATTCTCAGCATGATCTAGTGGTAGATATCAAATACACAGTCCAAAACGATGCACATCAGGCTCTCTTGGAGAAAGTTACATCACTACCTCTTTTTCAGTATCTGGATGCTAAAAGAACCTGCCATTTATATAGCTTTATAACAACATCCTTCCTAATCCTTTAGGAAAATGGTTGCCCAAGCACTGCTGAAATATGGCCTTTAACATACAGGTTCGTATATGAAGGCAGGACTAAATTAATCTATGTGCAAGGTTTTCACTACATCTCAGTTTACAGCCTTTCAAATCTTACCTTTGGTCTCCAGAGTCACAGGATCAGAGTACTCCCCTGCCACAGCCTTGTTGCAAGCTTGTACTCTAAAGTTCATATACTTTGTATCAAATTTCAGACCTAAAAAAGTGGATGTTTAGAAACTTGAATTGAGATTAAATACAGACAATCATAACAAGACTACAGTCTACTTCATATAACTGTTTTATTTATTTCAATCCGCATAAAACAAACTCAAATACATCAGCATGAACTTAATTTACCACTTTTTTTTTTTTTTTTTTTTTTACAGAAAACCTCAAACTCAAAACATGTGGCAGAGCCTTATTTAAACAAAGCATTCAAGATTAATATGAAGCAGTGGAAGCTTCATTAAATACACAAAAAAGAACTTTTTTACAAAAGTTCTAAGTGTAAACAGTTAGATCACTATTCTTGTTTTTGAAGTATAAACAATCTTTACCCGATAATGTGTATTCAGTAGCCTTAATATAGTCTACTAGCTCCCAACATTGTTCATCTTTTACACGAGGAAGCCCACCAAAGTTGGTTTTCCTGTATTCCAGTACAAAGTGATCAATTCTGTTGTCTTCTTCAGGCATTCTCCATGACACTGTTACACAGTTATCAGCAACCAGACACGCTGCAAGATCTATCTCTGGAGCTTTAGGGACTGCAGAAAAGAAAATAGACTGAATATTAATTGGCTCTCCCTGGATTACAGATGACAGAAGTTGCCTTCAGCTCAGTCACACAATCCTTTTAGGGGATATATTCCATTAGCAAAGTCTGATAAAAGACTGAGCATGTCACTTTCACTTAACACAGCTTATAAAATGGGAAAGAAACATGCATTAGCTCTAGAGTTAACTTTCATATCACATTTTCCAGATGTTTGTGTTTTGTTAGAAAGTTGGGTTAGTCCTCTGTTGGAAGCAGTAAGAAGCACATGCTAGAGCACAGAGGACTTACAACTGTGAGCCTACATCTAGAGTAAGAATATTAAATAGAAAAAACATTAAGGAGTTAACTTTATCTTTGAGTCTGTGGAAAGTATATGCAATTGTAGCCCTCAAACAGTATTACCACTTAGCTTTCTTCCAGCACTATAGGCAACCGTAACAATGTAATGGTTTCTTCTCACAGTTTGTCTTGAAAGAAAAGGAAAGAATTCCTGAGATTCACAGAAAAACTTCCTTTTCTTTTTTAAAAAAGATAAATATCTATTCTCAGGAAATCAGAGCACTTAAGTCACTGGACATGTTTTTTTTTAAAGAGAGACATTTACACACTTGTAGTAGTATCTGAAGTACAATGGGAAGACTTTTGTTGACTGAAGTCAAAAAGAAATGCTTTTTTGTTTACAGTTTTGGCGAGGAAGGGTCTGCAAAAGCTTTATCTTTGTTTCTGCAACAGCTTGAAAGAGATATAGAAATGACCTCCAAGTCAACATATCAGGCAAGAATGTCAAGAAAGTACAATACTGAAACATCTCTGCAGGACTGGTAAGCTCACAGATTTCATTTGTCAAATATCACCACATCTCATAACACTCAAACCCTCACTTGTATACTGTTTCTTCTGCAGAGTTATCAATGCTCCAATGACCAAGTCCTAATTACAAACTTTTCACCTTTACAAGTTGAAACTACTGTTTCTTGAAGAGGTTGATTGTACAGCAATTCCCCTGCATTAAAATTAATGCAAGCCATTATAGTTAAGAATCACATTTAGAGGTGTGTAGCTACAGCAGCTCCAGAAGAAGCAAAAGCCTAGTTTGCTTTATGCACCATACTTCACACATTCCAGTGATTATTTGATCAAATATTTTAAACCTAGCAGTTAAGTGCTACACTCAAGTGTACCCTTCTTCCCTGTAACCGAGCAGGAAGCACATAAACTGGCATAGGTTTAAATGCTTGAAAAAACTGTACAGAAGTGACTGAAGTCAAAAGCAAGTTCTAATGAAACATTCAAGTGCATCTGTCATCAAATTTCAAAATCATCCAACCATAATTTATCAATAATATCCCTTCTTAAGTAAAAGAAACTAAGATGAGGACAAATATTTCAGAACATATACAAGCAAGTTTAAGCACCTATTCCCATTATTTTCGTCACGGTGTAAGGCACCAGATAAATCTTTCATATGTTTAGAATGACTAAGTTTTCAGCATCACTCTGCCAAGCAGTGTTCAAATGTATACACTACCTACACTACCACAGCACCAAACCTGTTTTCACCTTCCTGCAAGAGATCTTTAGTATCTCCTGATGTATAAAAGTCTATCAATGATCTGTACAGTTCTACCTATTATAGTTTGAGCTGTGGTAAATATCATCAGGATTCAACAATTTGATAGCTTGGAGATACATTAAAAGGAATCAAGCTTGACATCAGGCAGTTGATTTTGTTTATAGATCAAAGGTCCACTTAATAATTTAATAGACTTTCCACACCTTTAATAAGGAAAATGTATGTTTAACAGGGGCCATGCTAAAGAATATCCTCATCTAGATAAAAGATTTTGTTCATACTGTAATCACACCTTAACACTTACTCATATTCCCATCAAACACGTGCACTGATCAGCTTATCTAGCTTGTTCCCTTATCTATAAAATGCAGAGCTGTGATTGCCATCCACAGGCCAAGAATAGAATGGGAATTTCTGCCTGGACACACTGCTAGCTGATCACTAGGAATAACATTGGTAATTCACTAGGCCTGTTACCACATACTGTATCTGCATCATAGAAGGCAAATGGGCAGAAGTGTAAGCTGATACTGCCAAGTCCTTAACAGATTTGGAGTGATTAACATCCCTGCCAACAGTATTCTTGCCAAGATATTCTTGGTAAGAGTCAAGGGCAGAGTGGTTTAAATATGAAGGAAATTTGAATGAAGAGACATATACACTGGAACACCAGGTTTAGTTCCGTTAAACTGGTAACAAATAGGAGTGTCAATAATGATTTTGTATTATACTAACATCAGAAATTTCACTGCCCTAGTTTATCACTGTCTTGTTTTAGACCTTTTCACTGTCACCTTGAAAAGTGACATGTTAGCTGACAGTTCCATGTATAATATTATTGAAAATTACTGAAACTGGACTCCAGGGTGTCACTAAAAGCTTGAAGCTAGTAGGTACTGTCTTAAGAAACTTAAAGCATCTCCAGGAAATACAGAAGAACTGACACCTCAAGAATGTATTTAAGAAAAATTACCTCTTCTAGGACTGTCAGAAATTGCACAAGACAGCTGAAAAAACATTGTATGGAAAATGCACTCTCACTTATAAGACTGATGTTTTTTGAAGTGCTAATATAATGTGAAAATTAACACAATAAACCCACAAAATTACTTTAACCAGGTATTCAGCTTAACATCCAAAATACAAAAACAAGTTTAGGTACCCTGAAAAATTTGTTCATGAGGATGTAGGAGTTGTCACTACTTGAATAATTTACTACATAGAAATTCAGTGCCTTGCATACAACTTTACCTGGCAAAAACTTTAGAGCCTGCAGTATCCGCCTTTCCAGGGAGAAGTCCACCATTAGATGAGTCATACTATCACTGACCTTTGGTTTCAGAGAAATACGGAATGCTGAAGCCATTGTAACTCTAAAGTCAAGAAAACAGCATTAGCAAAATACAGTTTGCATTATTTAAGTACTATAGTCACTTTCAAAGACAGTAATCAGATGATCTGTATCATTAATTTCAAATTGCTAGCCAAAACACTGTTCTCCGATCAAAGACCAGCACACTTTTATAATTATTTAATGTTTAGCAAAGATTCCAAACCACAAAGCTTTGCTAACATGACTGCCTCACTAAAAGAATATGGTGTGAGCTCCCAGTGGTTCCATCTTACTAGGACAAAGATACTCAGAGTGAATGGAGAAAAGCTTTAAGCCTTGTCTCTTCAGTGGACCGGAATTTGAGTTCTTTTTCACTAGTGAAACAAAACTAAGAACAACCATTTCACACAAAATCACTAAGTACAAAAAGACTAAAGCACTGAAGAATTGGCATTATGTATTATATACTCTGAAATTTTAAAGTAAAATCTTTAGACTAAAAACATACAAAGACCTTCCCACTAAACAAGATCCACTTACTGCCTCCCAACTGGGACGAGTTTCAAGTGTTAGGTATTACTCAGAGGGTATTTATAAATACCAGTGAAGAGGCTGAATATTCTGATTTCACATTCACCTTTTGCCTTATTCGGGGATGAAGAAATGTCAGGTTGCAGACACCATATTGTTTTGCAATACATGCAAGTACTGGATCAGTCTTACAAGAGACACTGACATACAGTACAGTTAACCACTCCTATTTCCACTTCTGAAATGTTAGCCTGGTCTTTATTGTGATTACTCCTACAATAGCACCCCCATTTTGTATAGGCTGATCAAACCAAAAGGAGAGCAAGTCTCAGATTTATCTAATTTTTTTTTTATCTTTTAAGACACCAGGCCATGCAGTAGAATTTCAATAAAATTGAGACACCACACAGGTCCTCTCCCTGCTTTAAAAAGATTCTTAGCTAGAAAGCAACATACACACCACAATAAAGAGTCAATTGTTAAAACCTATATCCGCTTCACACCCACAGATCTGTGACATCTTTGGAACACCTAATGCTTATCACTTCCTGTGAGCTACGAACAACTAAGTACTTCACTAGTATATATGAGTGGTTGTGTGTTAACTACAGTTATATCAAAGAATGGTGAAAAAGATCAAAATTTTAGGCAGAGACAAGGGGAAGGAAATAACATGAGGCTGGATAGCAAAGATATGAGCATGCTAAGAATGACAAAAATTACTATTTCAGAAAATAGAAGACAGTTATGACACTGAAAGGAACATAGAATAAAAACAGGTCAAATCATTTCCCAAGATAGAGTTGACTTTCTGAAATCCAGTATGGGCTGCCTATTAGATTGCACTGTTCATTCAGACTGTTAGAGCCAATATTTCACCAAGGAAGAGCAATTCTTTGATTAACAATAACAGAACATTGAGTAGTCAACTACAGATAGCTTTTAACTTCTGTTTAGGTGCAGAGATTATACACAGCACCAGCCACAGCTGGTTCAACAGCATTCTACTGCAGAACATTACAACAAACTGGAAGGAATAAGAGGACATTTGTTCTTGGTCAAAGTGTCGGAAGACTCCTATCACTGCCACTATTGATATGATTTGTTAAGGACTAGTTCTCTACCTATGGAGAAGCAAAGACTAATTCCTCTAACAATTACTAATATTACTATAAATTTCAGAAAAAAGATGGATTCCTCCCTGAAAACCTGTAAATTAAAGCAAACTTATCTGGTCAATGAGTAGCACACGCTGGAAACACCCTGTGGGCTGTCTCAAAATATTACACAGAGCATGTAAGTTTTCTGAACTGGAAGATCAGAGTCTCAAGAGCACAATTATCATTTTTCCAAGTGAAGAAAGATGGCATTAGCATTTATTGTGAAGCAATACAATTTTAGCTTTCTGAACAATGCTTTGAAGGAACAAAGAAAAACAACCAGAGATAGTGAATTCCTGACATCAACCCTAGTGATGTCACCAGAAACATTTTAACAGCTACAAGACTTTACATTCAAAAGGAATATTAGCTAGCAAAAGCTCATCTTAAGTATTAAGAAAAGATCAAGGTTCTATCATAATTTAAAGAGACACAGTCAACCTGAAACATTATTCCATTAAGTTTTGCTGTTGCAGAGCTATATTTCCCTGTGTTAAATACATCTTTCTCTTTTTTAAGGTATGAAAGGCCCACAGTCAGCAAGGAACAATACTAAAAGTTAAAAGAATACAAGTTTTCACTATTCCTTCATAAGCTGTGATGTCAACAGGAACATTTAGGAAGGAGTAAAGAGTCAGAATGAATTTGATTTAAGTTGACTGTGTCACTTCAAAAATAAACGCAGTTTCAAGAACAAGATTAATGCAAAGAGACAAAAAGTGTAGACTTTGTACTGTACCTATCTTTGATCTGTCTGGCAGCCTTGATGCACATCAGGGAGAAGAGAGAGAAGGTAGTTAGTGTTTCTGTGCAAGTCTCAGAGGCAGTAACATGCAAGAAGACTGAGAATAACCTCAGAACTGTGGTGCTCAGATTTGAAGATCAAAATGAGTTTAACATTTGTATCAAAACAGATTTTCCCATAAAGCATAAATGGTACTAGTTAGAATTGCAACAGTGGATCACCTGATAGCAAATAAATCTCAAGAGCCACACCAAACCAATTCCAAATTACTCCTTCCTGAGTATAACTTGTCTCTTTGAATTTCCCTGCCTCCATTAAGTTATTTTTCTTCACATTTCAAAAGAGATAAATGATCAAGTTCATAAAATTTAACTAGCACAGTACTTTCAGCGAAATTGTAAAGTGTTTATGCATGGCATTTCTCCACACCAACTTGTTTAAGATGTATCTTGACAAGTGAGGAAAAAATGTGACTTGCTTTCATGTTTCCTCTGAAAGTTACGGTACTACTCAGATAATGCTTCCTAAAAGGTTCCTCCCCATATGACTATATTCAAAATATCACAGAATATTGGAGTCTTCCACAGCATTTAAATGATACCATTGAAGCAGATACAGAAACAGTGATGGCATATTTCAGAGGTAAGCCTTCACTGGCATTTAGAAAGACAGAATCCCCCTCCTTTACCAAGAGGAACTGCAAGTGTAAAACAAAATGTTATTGCAGAGAGTTAAGCGATGGCTCAGACCTGCTGAATCCATGTTTGGAGTTAACATTGCTATTTGATCTAACGTGCCTGAACAAGAAACATCAGATAAGTTACAAATTTAGAGTACTCCAAAATATTTTATTAGCTATAAAGCACACTCAAGTGGGGGGGAAAAAAAATCACAATTGCCCCTGCTGTAAAACCATTTTTATATTCTCAAAGCAGAAAGTGCAAAAATGTTTAGAAATAATTCAGCTTAAGGGATAACTTTGTCTTAATATAAAACAAAGCTACTGTAGAAACTACTAACAGATTCTCCTATATGACAGCTGTAGACAAGAAAGCACTTCTTACAAACTGAAGCCTTCTTCATAATTTCTACATCTTGTGGAACATTTGGTACCCAGGATTCAACGAACAGTCCCCCGCAAGACAGACCTGAACTTAACTCCTTTGAATTTACTTTGTTTCCAAGGCCACTGACAAGGAAGGCCCATCTCAGGTCAGCTGCACAACACTGTCAAACTACATCCTATCTAGCCACTAAACCCTCCCTTGTGCTGGCATTCATGCTCTTCAAGATGAGCTTATTGAGGGAATGATTCCATCAAAAGTCTAAGAAAAGAGACAAAAAAAAGAATGCTTAGTTTTATGCTAATTTCTCTTGAACTGAATTACTGCAGAAACTAATTAAAATTGGTACCAATAAAAAGGGGTTGGGGATGGAGCTGTCCTGTCAGCAGCAGCTGGTATTTATATTAGTTTAGAGGTAGCTTTAGCTAGCCAACAGCCAAGGCAGTATTTTCTTAAAATGCATGACATAACCGAAGCACATTTCCAAGGTCAACTTAGTGTAATGTAAGTTTCAAATCCTAGAGTTAACTGAATTGGGTTTTAGTATCTTAAGCCTCAAATTCTAAATGTTAAAGAAATACTCTCCCAGCAAGAGCTCAAGAACAATTTTCCTTAGAATATTTGATTGAAAAAAGCATTAGAGATGACCTAAAACCAAACAACTTGCAATGAATCCAAAGCAACATTTTGCATAGTGCTTAAGAGCTAATTCAGTCATCATACATCACTATGAGAGGCCAAAAAAGACAACTCAAACTGAAGTGTTAAGAAAAACACTTAGTTTAGAAATTGTCATTCTTCAAGGCAAATAAAGCTGAGACTCAAGAAGCAAGCAAGACAGCACAAAAACATGTTGCTAAAAGGTATAATTCACACATTAAGACAACTTTCCACTGTTTTGAAATAATTTGTGTCCTTGCTCCAGTTAAAATGCAGAAAGGCAAAAGTAATTGGGTCTTGGATTTGGTGTGGCTGAACCTGCTACTAATGCAAGATTTATTATAGCAAGTTACACTAAACGGGGCCTACCTGTACTGAGGTAAAGTACTTCCAAAACTATTTTATTAATTTGTAAGTATTCTCCTCCAGTTAGACACATTTTCCCTCTCATTTACAAGTCTGCTGTGGTAATGCACACATCATTTGTATTAGAATCACAATGTGGGGCCCCCAAACAGGCTCCTGTTTTCACAGTTCACAAATACATTACTAGCTTTTGGGGAATACAGTAAAAGTTGCCAAGAGTTCAGTTTTGTAAGATCTTTCAGAACAGCTACAGAGTTCAAGGTTACAAATTAAAAATCCACACCTTGAATAAAGTTCTGCAAAATAAATGCATCTTGTCATCTATGGATGGCTATAGACACAATATTGAGACACTCAGCAAGTGTCATGTAATAGTTTAGGGCAACTGACAGGTCATTTGCCAAAGCTTTGAGGGCTGGCCATCATTTACATTGTAAGTTTTGGTTCTGTCCTACACAGATTTATTTCACCTTCACTTCCTGGATTCGCTTACCTAGCATCAACACAGATTTACTTAACACTGATGGTTAGCTACCCAGGAGACAGCATTCCTTTCCCTTCCCCCTCACTCTGAGTAAGAAAAAAAAAACTATTTGTATTAACTACCATGAAGGACAAATTAAGTTTGGCCTCACAGCTGAGCACAAAGTCTCAAATTCTTCTGGTACCTGTGGTTTTAAGTGACACTGGTACTTAAACTGAAGATGAAACAGGCTAGCATAGTAGTCTGCTTAAACTGTGACTGAGCATAGGCTCTGCAGCTTGCAATTGTTTTCCCACTGCAGACCCTACACATCCACAATGCAGCAATATATATCTCTGATTTGGTTCCACAATGGGCAAAACCAGAAATTGTCCGCTATGGGCATTCCCAAGCTGATTTCACACTTCTGATGGAGTTACTAAGCCTGCATGGATGTATGGATACTGCAAGCTCCTAGTGCTAATTAAACTACAAAAAACTGACTGAACTTCAGTTCAGTCATGCACGTTCTGTGGATCCTCAGTCACAATAAACCCTGACTACTGTTTAAAGTTCTCTGAATACTGGACCTACTTAGACCAGCTTGACAAAAGCTATTTTAAAACTGGTAAGACTATAGTGCTTAGACCCAGTAGAGGATTAGCTATATTTTTTATATGCTTCATCATCCTTACTCTCAGCACTCTTGACAATCCTGTACTGCCAGGCTCTGCAATGCAAAGGCTATTTAAAATTGAGACAAGCATCAGCACCTGCCTTATGCGCAGCAGTTTAATGTTTTCTACCTTTGAGAATTCCACAGGGTCCTTTATGTCCAGTGACTGTGCAGCAAGTTCTAGCAGTTCTTCAGAACTCTCCAGGGCATTACTACACTGGCTAAGTTGATTCTGAAGCAAAAAAGAAAATATGAATAATTTGATGTATTTGCCTTAAACAGTGGTTTGTAAGCTAGCAAGAGTAGAACTACAGGCTTTGCTATGCCTTTGTAATACTTAAAGTTACCTTAGCCAAACAAGGCTATTACAACTGATACATACTATGTTAACTAGAATTCTACTGTGTCTGACAAGTGAATATATATACACACAGTGCATCCTATAAAATTCATGGAAGAAATTGTTGAGCAGATGGAGCTTACATAACTCAGATTTATAAAGCAAGATTTCATTTATAAACCTATTTCTCCCAAAATCAAGATTTCGGAAGTAATGGCTGCTTAAGCCTGAGTGCACCTACATTTATTTGTATTCACAAAACTGCACTACATTAGTTAACTGATATTGTTTAATGTAACAATAACCTTGAAGAAGAGAAACTTCTTTAACCAAGATTACCCAAAACTATCATTAAACTAACATTGAACAAATAAAACAGTCCAGTGTTTTAACATAACATCCAGTATTGCATACTATTGATACATCCCTAAAAAAAGAGTTTTGAATATAGTACAGGGTCCTAAGCATACTGCAGGTCCAACAAGATGCACATTCAAACCATAGTCCTGCCAACAGCTTTTGTATTGCCATTTGATCTACAGGTATTTTTCTAACCACATGATACTTGTGTACCATAGTCTGAGAACAAATCACCATCATGTAATTATTTTTCTTTGAAAAAACCTTCTAGGAAAAAACTGAAACCTGACCTGAACTAGTCACTGTCTCAAGAGCAAGTTACATCAACTTCAAGAACAGACTGCCCTCAAACACTTCAGAACTGTAACTAGTTTTGGCAAGACATTAAATGTACCTCAAACTTAATGCTCAAGGATAAAACAGCAGCAAAGAAACAGTTTAAAAGATAGACATTTATACACAGTTTCTAGAAGACTTTTGGAGCATGTGATTAATGCAAGTTGCCATTCATCTAACACAGCTGCTCTCCTCTTTGGAGGATATTCAAAGCTGCAAAGTCAGATACAGTATGATACTACCAAAGTGTCCCAAGCGAACACCTCAAAAAAAAAAAAAGCAACAAATGCCAGAAGCACATCCAGTTTTCCAGAAATGACATGGCAACTAGATGCTTACATTAGCATCTCACTGACAAGCGTCAAGATCTTAGAGTGAAAATAAACACTTTAGTGTCCTAAAATGAAGCAATGTATTTTCAAAGTTCCTTCTATAGGAACTGAGTATTTGGGAGACATCAGTCATAAAATTAAAGATTTATTCTAATCAAGCATTATGCAGCCCTTATTTTTCAAGTTACCACTTAGCAATAGCATCTAATCAGCTACAGAAGAATCTCACTTCAGCGCAAGCACTTTAAAGGGACAATAAATTAAGGAAGTCACATCCTTCAAACAGCAAGTTTAGACCTATACATAACATAGTTTATCTTGGTTCCTGCATATAAAGTTAATTTTCAATCCCAATCTAAGATAAGGATTTGGATAAATCCAAACCCAATACAACACAGTTCATCTATTTGGTTTGGTCTCTTAGATTCACTGTTACGAAAAGCACTCATTGCATAGATCCTACAGTGCCTCAGTTCCAGAGGAAATTTGCTCTGTCATCAAGTAAAGAGAATGTCCCTTGGGGATGCAGTTGGATAACAGCCTCAGCTGAAAGACAAGTAGGGATCTTAATGACTGTGTCAGTCATCTGTAACATTCCACTTGACTTCATCCTCTTCTGATTTTAAGTAACAGTTCAGCTGTTCAACACATGGATATCAGGCAGCAATTCTTGATACAGCTGTACCACACAGACAAGCTTTCAGAACTTGGTTCAATCACACTTGAATTGTTAATCTAATCTGATAAAAATCAATTTAGCTAACAGAAAACTTCTATACGGTCAAGGCAAATAGCCGCATGAGTAAGTGTCAAAATGGTTTCCAGTTCCAGAACACTTATTTGCAAGATGAACATTATTTTTTCTTGACTATAAATAGAATAATTGACGCAAGTCACAGCTGAATTTTCATTGACAGTTGTTCACTAAGAACTATTTATTCCTCAAGTCTTTTACTTCCAGGTGTCCCCATGGACCTGGGTAGGCCTCTGTCTTAAGCTCTGACCAGCCCAGGCACACTTTGGAAGGAATTTCTAGCAGAGAAACAGATTCCTACCTCTGTGGGTCAGCAAGATTCAAGAAGCTGAAGACACTCTTGTGCTCAAGCACTCTTCCTATAGTTTCAGGTTACAGTTTTATTCACCAGGAATATGCAACAAAGCAAATAAGCCTGCAGAATAATTTGTAGGTTATCCCCTTAAGTGAAACAAAAGGAATCCAAGTTTTATTGAATTGTACAGAAATTCAGTCGTCATTACTTTCCAAGTTCTGAAATTCTATCAGTACTCAGGGAGGGTCTATTTCCTTGCCTCTAGACCCTCCATCCAACAGTTAAGTCTGCTGTCTCAACTTCTCAGGACTCTTGCTCAACTTAAGGTGAACTCTTTAGCTTGTTCTATAATGAGTAGTTTACCACTCTGCAAATGTTCCCCTTCAACAGCAGATGACAATGCCTTGTTTCCACTGGAAAGTGTTCCTCAGACTGTAGGTACCCTGGAAACTGATTCTCCTCTCTGCGTGCACACACACACGGCACATCACTGTTTCAGGTGGCAGGCATTTGAACAGAAGACTAAGGTTAATAGCTCTTATCTGTTAGTGTTTTGCATCCCAGTTTCATGGAGGCACCTGCCAAACACTGTCAGGAAGCTGGTGAATCAATCAATATACACTGGTGCATTCATCAATACAAACTGCAAAACTCAAGATAAATTCAAAATTTTTTCTCAACATTTACATATAAAAGACTAGTGTCATTAAGAATTAAAGACGAGTAAGACTTGCTATACTACCAGATACACTAGCAGAAACAATACTACATCAGCGCCTAGATGAACATGGCATAAGGAATAAACAACCAGCATTTTAAAATAATTTTAGCTGGAGATAAAGGAGAACAACAACAGGTGACCAGGGTAAGGCTGGCAGAATTAATCTGGATGTGGGATTAACAGTCACAAGAGATGTCTAAATTAGTCAAAGTACAATAAAGTTAAGGATTAGAAACTTGCAATGAAATAAACACTGTCACTAAAAAAAAGGGAGAGAGAGAGAGAGAGAGAGAGAGAGAGAGAGAGAAATAACAGTGGTTGCTCCAAGACTGAGGGGTGGCATTTGTTCTACTCAGAATACACTAGAGACCAGACAATACTCCAGGCTGCTAACTGAGAAACTCCAGAAGGATCTAAAACAGACAAAGGAGTGGGCAGGGGCAGAATGAAATTCCAAGTAAAGTGAAATTGAACGTAAACTAGAAGAAAAAAAATGGGTAGTCAAACAGCTGTGCAAACTGTCAGTTAAACAAGAAACACTAGGGATACCTCTGTAAAGATCTATTACATTCTGACTAATGCAGCTGTTCAGCAATGTCACGTTGCACAGGATAGAAAGCTTTTTTCTTTTTTTAAATCTCATGTTTGATATGAATTCTGTGTCAAATTGAGCATGGTCACTGAAGCAACATTCCCCTCTTACAAGATGGGATGGAATATACCAAAGAATCCTCCTTACAAGTTCAGTAAGCTGAATACCTTCGTGCTCCAGGAGTTTCCTCCACACTTTATCCTGGAGTAAGACACAGCCCTGTTTTATAAATGGAAAATTACAGCAAGAAGCAAAACTGTTCTGAAGGATACCATTTGTGAACAGAATTTGAAAAGTGAAGCTCAAGTCCTACTCCATAACTGTAAACACTAGACACTTAGTATGAAACTTTCAGGCAGAGAGCACATCCCCCATGTCAGTCTTTTCATTCCTGTAAGCAAGCATTAGCACTGCTACAAGAGAGCTGGAAAGCATGAAATAAAGCACTTAATTCCTTCAGTTGCAGGAACTGGAAGATTTGCAACTTTGCAGGAACCCTGGCACAAAGGCTTGCATGTCAATACCCAGAATGCTCCATTATTTCAGGGTAGAACTACAGAACAAACTGAAACGTTAAATCTGTTTTAATGTTCACCCAGAAGTTCTGAAATGTTTTACACCCACAGCCTTTAAGTGTGGACACAAAAGAGACCTTCTAAGGAAGCCTACGGAATTTGTTTTAGGAAGCAGTTCCTAAAAGTTGTTTAACTGATTAACAGGAAAGCTAAGGGAATATGAAGTTCTATACTTTAGCAGTAAATACCTTTACTGCTTTGTGCAACTGAAAAGAACTAGGCAGAACTTAATTTCTTATACTCCATTTTAAGATGGATACAAGTAGGACTGTAAAAAGAAAACAAGCTAGAGAAATAGCTTCTGTTTGAAAGATGTAAGTTCTCCTGTGGTTCCATGGAACAATAATGTACTAGTCTTTCTGAAAGCTAAAGTTAACTTGCTACAAGCTACTGGAAAAAATACAGACCTTACACCTATTTCAGAAAGCCACATTTTTGCTTCTATTTCTCTGAAACCTATTGCAAAAGATTCTCCTACATTAAATTATAGATCTGTATAAAAATGGAGTTCATATAATAGGTTTAGTAGCAGACACCAGTGTAACACATTCCCAAACAATTTCCAAGTGTGCAGCATCTTCCAGAGTGTGTATATAAGTCCCTAGATATTAAGAAGTGAAGATGACCAGTTCTGTCAATAGGATGCTGGCCCTTGTGCTTAACGTACCTGATGTCACTCCTGACTCCAAGTTCAAGCCTTAGGAAATTACTTAAATATATCTGTATGTTCAGGTGCTGTTCTACTCTAAACTGGAGAAAAAAAAGCAAATTCCAGTCCAGATGCCATTTTTTAGTTTGAAGGTAGTAAACACACCCAAGGCCTGCTCCTATGCAGGCACTCTCCATCTGTAAACTATGGATAACACCACTTCCTTTCTGCATAATGTTAAGATAAACATGCCAGAGACTATGAATTACCCTAAGAGAAGGAACCACATAAGTACTTAGATCAAAGAACACACATTTACCTTGGTTATATTTCTTTCAAACACATCCAAAATAATCACTTACAGTTAAGACCTAAACTAGCAGTTTAAATTTGTTTTTTTTTTTAGCTGCAAAAGTTTACTTTAGCTATGCAGTTACCTGTAGAGCTTGAATTTTACGAGCCTCTTCTTGCTGAATAGTGTTGGTCATAGTCCCCTTCATTTCATCCAATATGGAATACAGACCATCAAATTCTTCATCCAACTCAGTCATAACGTTAGAAGAGTTGGCCTAAGAGAATTAAAACTGTTGCAATTAGTATTAAAACGAGGCAGAGTAAGTAGTTTTTTTGAACTGAAAATTATACTGTCTGCCCAAACATACCTTGCCATGGCCACTATGCACCTTACCTTCTCATTACTCCTCACTTTATCAAAGGGAAGAAAACATTAAGAATGATTGGCATCTCCTAACTAGACTTACATCAGGAGACTGAAGACTGAAATCCATGGAAGACTGACAGTGATACATAGAAACTTGCACAGAACAAATGTATTTGGCAACTTTGTTCAATGCCACAAGACCTTCATTTCTCTCTCATTTATTGCTAGATGCTTGTAAAGAGGTAATTATCCAGTACCATAAAAATGGTTTCATTCGACACTATCTAATCTGCATTCAAGAAACCATCATAAAGGTCTGGGGGATGATTTCCATTTCTATAGTTGGCTTGGCATCAACAAAAGATAGCAAACCACACTGCTCATTGATAGGAAAAACACACATAAACCTTGTTCTGGAGCAGAACTTCTAAGAATTAGATCCAACTTTGACATAAACCCAACAATCTGCAAGTGTTAAAAAGGAAAAGAGCAAATAATTCTCCTTAGTATCAGAACAGTCCTGTTTTTCAACCTGCCAAACAGAATAGAACTTTTAAATAGAACTTTTGAAAAACAGACTACCTCTTGCAAATCAAGTCTCATGATAGTTTTTCACAAACAAAAGAAAACCCACACACATCATTCCTTCCAACTGGAGACAGGCTTCAAAAAATAAGAAGTTTTTCTAGCTGGTTCCAGCATGAAGATCTGCTTTAAACTCAATTCATACAGCCCACCTCTTGGAAACTACGCACAACTTTCCCGTTTTCAGTCTCATAACGGTTACCTCCCCTCTCAGGTGCAACCTTGAGCCTTAACATACATACCTGAACATTTTTTATTGTATGGTTCAGCATGTCAATGAAGTTGTGAATTTCATCATTTTTGTTCGCTAGAGTAGAAACAATCCTTTGCAGAGTTTCCTATAATTACAAAAACAAGTAAGAAGTTGCAAAAGAATCATGAAATTTTTTAAACCATCACCATTTCAACATACATTGAAGTTATCACTGATTGTTTCCTACATCAGTAAAAGAACTTCATCATACACATTCAAGTTATCTTCTGTTCTCACATGAGAAATGTTTTGTTAAAAAAAAAAAAAAAGAAAGAAAAAGGGAGGAACATCAAAGGCCCAAAGAAGCATTCTATCAAGCTAGAAATCTTTGGTTGTTAGTTTTAGAGAAATCAGAAGTCTCTTCTTCAATATACTGCTCTTTAACCTGTTTGACAATACGTATTAATGCATCTAAAGTCATCCAAACCACACTAGCTTTGCCTACCACCTTCTGCCCTAAAAACTTCTCCAGATGATAGAACTAGTGCTTGTGCAACTGAGTAGAGAAACAAAGGAAACATAGCAGGTAAAGTCAGCCCAGAAGAAAAATTAGTATTTCCTGTTGTCAAAAGAAGCTAGTGTTAAACAACTAAGTTGATGTTTTACAGATTACTTCTATATATTTACTCTACAGATCACACAGAATAGGTTTACTGTACAAGTGTTAAAACAAATTCTAGCAAATACTTCATATTCTCCAATTAAAAGTGACTTCAAAGACAGAAGCTTACCAACACCTGGAAAGAAGACACAAGGTTATCTTTATTACCTCCAGTTATTAAAAAGTAGCGGAATAAGCTTAAAATATGTACTAAGCAGGCAAAGTTGTTAAGTTTATTAAAATATATTTTAAATTAAATCTGACTACCAAGTCTAACTGTGTTAAGATACAACTGTTATATGCTAAGGATTCAACAAAAATATACCAATGCTTGGCACTTAAAACTAAGTCTAATTATAAAATTATGAAGTTCTGAGTATACCAGCATACATAAGTAGAAACAAAGTACAAGGTGAGCAGGTGACTAAGTATTTTCTGTTATTTAGTTCAGGCTGGTTGACAAAAAGTTCTAGAAACAGAAATCTGACTATAAAATGCTGGGTTTATTTGTCACTTAGGAAAAAGTAAAAGTTGTCTTAATTGTAACTAAGATGTATTATTAACCAGTTGAGGCTCAAAGTTTCAAGTTGCTATTCTTGCATTACTTGACAACATTTAGGAATTCAAGGAGATTGGGTGAGCTTTTAAGCCCTCAAAAGCAATCAGACCAAAAAGATGTTGCAAAGGTACTCCCATAAGCTCTTTCTTAATAACCATTTACTACTTCACTGCATGTTTGCTAAAAAGCAAGAAAAAGAGCCTTTATCCTTTCACAACAACTTCTGCAATAACTCTTGAGACTACATTCCTCAAGGAATTTCTCCACTAGTCTTAAGCCATGCTCCTACCTGTTTTTTAAAAACTGCTGATGAACGGGCCAAAAAACCCTCTTATGATGTATTTATTGGTTCTCTGACCCATTGTTTCCACAGTGGCATGCTTTAGCTCAAATATGAGACCGCTATCAGGAAAGTGAAGTTTTATTGCTTTTACCAACATGAGCTGTAAAACAATAGCATCATGGAAAGATACAGTACAATTGCTTGCAACAACTGAAATTAGGAGTCACTAGAAGGACAAACAAGCCGAGGTGGTGTCTTTCAGAAACAGTGCATGTAGTAAGGCTTCACTGTAGAATCCATTCAGTGTTTACTTAAAATTGTACATGTTTAAAAACAACTTTGTCCACATTACACTAGCAGATGAAATGCTATAATCTAACCAGCTGTTTCTGCATTCACTACTGACCAGAAGCAATTGTTTTTGCATGTCAGACAGCCCACAGTTAAGCCTTAGATCCTATAAACATAACTGTCAATTTGGATGAACAAGAAAACTCTCAATCCTCTTTCAACTAGGATTTCAGGGCTTACTCAGTTCTACCATGTGGAAAAAATTAGTCTTCTTGTACATAGCTATAAAACCCCAAAGCATTATTAAGTACCACATAAGACTAAAGGAAAAGGTATACATTTGAGGAATGCTTAGAAAGTCTTTATACAAGCAGCCTAAAACACAGCAGAAACTAGAAGATAACTGTCAAACAAGGTTTCCCAAAACATCTGAAGTTAAAGTCAACAACCAATCAAGGATCAGTAAAGCTCTTTAAGGAAGCTACCAATTTCTCCAAACAGGAATTCCACCATCAAGTTTGATCCAACTTGACAATGAACAGACATCATCTACAAACAGATGAAAAAGGCCTAAAAATCCACTAACAGCACCGAATATTTCTTAACCACCAAAGCACATGACACTAAAACAGAAAGTCAGCTTTTAAGAACCACTAATATAATACACAGGTTTTCTTCCAAACATAAAGACATATGATAAATTCAGGCCACTGCATTGTTCCCCATTTCTTATAATGAGAATTTCTGAAAATTCACTACAATTATGTACAGTGACAGGCACACTAGGAAAATTATACATTTATAGAACAATTGAGGTTTACACAGCAAATTACTTCATGTGACAATGACTACAGCATCAAGTTCAGTAAAAATTCTTGGTATTTATTCCTTTAAGGATATTTAAATTCACTTCTCAGTGATGGATGCAGTACTTTATCAAACATTAACCAGAATCCTATTATAAATAATTCTTGTAATTCTCTCCGGCTAGCAGATCTAGTAACATCCTAGGTGTTCAACTGAGGTCCTAAAAGTCAGTTTCAAATTCATTTTCAAAATATTATGGCAAGTTTATTAGACAGAAGTTGAAGTTTAAGTCATTTTCTCCTATCACTCAGCACAGTAATGCCCTTCAATTTCATGACCTATTCTTATTCTCCAAATCTAAAACTTTTTAAAAGTAAAAATACATAGCATCTGTAAGGCAATGGTGCTGATGGGCAAAGGATGACAAAGGTTAAAGGACAAAGCCCTACAGCATGTGGTGGCACAGCAGGCTTGACAAGAGCATGAAGGTAAACAACAACCCCTCCTTGAATAGCCAACAACTGGCATTATATCAACTATGGCATCTGTTGAAGCAGCTGGGAACCTCAAATGTTAAAGAGTAAACTTCAATAAACTAAACTATTAAATCATTTTTATTTGTTAAGAAGCAAGTTAAACAGTTCAAGATCACACAAGTCTTATGGCTGGATGCAGATCTGAATTTCTAAAGCAGCCAAGTGCCTATGTCACACTAACTTTCATGAGTGGACCAAGTTTCCAACAAAAGGGCATACTGAATCTCCACTTAGTCTTCTGCACTTCTTTCACATATTGGAAATGCCAGAGTTTGAAAAGTTACTTTAAAGAAAATACAGGTGACCCTGCTCCATGAGCATCCATAGCATCCATGCTCTTATTTATAACAGGCTATTGGTCAAAAATTTACTTGAGACCTTCCCAGTTTTAACTAAACAAGTGACACTAGTATCAGTTTCAATTATAGAGCTACAGCATTTTAGCAAAGTCATGGACAGCAGCAGATCAGCAGCAGAACTATTGTTAATTATATGATCGGTAATGATTTTACTACTGCATTCAGAACCTCTGAGTAGCACTGAAATTCAATTATGTTCAGTGATGTCACTGAGCAATATCCATGCAGAGGATCCGTGTGACAGCTGCAGCCATTTCGTCTATGCCAAACAACGATAGGTAGATTCAAGTTCATGTAGTATCTACTAGAGGTACACTTTCATGGAAGTTCACATCTCACCTTCTAAAGCATAGATGACTATGAAGTGTCAGTAACAAATGCTAAACTAAAAAACTAACATTTCTGATCAATACATTTCAAGCCATTAGCAGTGCCAGTTATCCAGACTACTCACAAAATGATTTCCAAGCACAGAAAAGCACAGTCTTCAAGGAGACAGTAATCGAAGTAGTTTTGGACTGCTAGCTACAAAGGCACAAGGCTGAGTCAGAAATTTTTGCAGAGACTTTATCATTTTTTAAAAAGTCAGGCACAGTCCCTTTATCAGCCACATCTCTGCTCCTCAGTGATTTCGCTGAGGGAGCAGACAGCAAGTGAGGAAAGGAAGAAATTATAGGACAGCAGCCACATGAAAAAGAAAACCTAAAAAAAAATGCTTCCATTAATTAGTTCCCTTCAGCACAGTTTTGCATGAATGGGAAACAGAAGGGCCTATGTGTGCAGTATAATTGCTTATGACAGAAACACACACTATGAAAGAGCTCTATGCCAGAGCTGTACTTTACTAAGCTGCAACTCTAAACATAAGGCCAGCATCCCAAAAACGCAGGCACCGGGAACTTCTCTAAACTCAGCCTTCAGCCACACCGTTCTCCAACATCCCCACATCCTTTCTACAGGGTAATGCTCGGCACAACTCTTAAAATAACCAAGAGGAAAAATACTTTTCCAGCATTGCTGCCCTCCTGGCAGGTACATTACAATACAGTAATTTACTGAAGGGCTGCGCATTCGCTTCCTTAACCGTTGCCCCCTTTCCTTACTAAGGCAGGCCGAACACTTAGGGAACACCGGCTTCTTCGGAGGAGGCGGCCCCGTGCGGGCTCCGGAGGAGCTTCTCAGGGGCCCGCTGCAGGCAGTTACAGCCCCCGATAAAGCCCGCCCGCAGAGCCGGCGGAGGGAGGCTCCCGCCGAGGGAAACCCGCTCTCCCCTCTCGCTCCCGGCCGCCCATGCCGCCTCAGCACTTCGCTCCCCGCCGCCGACCCACCCCAGCCAGCCCGCCGGCGCCGGAGGCTGCGGCCGACACTCACTTTCTGCTCGTCCATGGCGAGGCGAGGGGAGGCGAGGGGAGGCGAGGGGAGGCGAGACGAGCCGGGAGGGCGTGCGGGCTGGGGGGAAAGCGGCGCCCTGCGCGCCCCGACCGGTAAAGCAGGCAACAGCCACCAACCGCCGCCGCCCGCCCGCGAGCCCGCCTCCCTCCCCCCGGCCCGGTGACTGCGCATGCGCGCTGGCACGCCGGTTCCCCCCCCCCTCCGGCAGCCTGCGCATGCGCCTCACGCCCTCCCGCCCCAACGCGCACACACACCGGCCTGAGGCACGCGCGCCCCGCCGCCCAATAGGAAGGCGCCGCCGCACTGCCCCCGCCCCTCTGCGCGGCGGCTGCTTCTGGGCATGCGCAGCGGGAGCGGAGCGCCGCGAGCAGGGGGCGGTGGGGGGGGAGGTGGCGCTCCGTAAAGGCTCGAGTTCGAGTCCCGGCCCCAGACAGAAGGCCCAAACGGGTCACTGTGCGTTGGGATGGGGATGCGGTGGTGTGCAGCAGGGTTTGCACATACCGGGGTGGTAAAGTTGTTTCTTCCAGCTTCAGGAGCTCAGAAAATCCCCAGCAGAGCTCTCGGATTCATGTGGCTGGGCCTAAAATGGTTGTTCTTAAGGAAACTGAATGCTGAGAGGGGCTGGAGGTGAAGGTGTTGCACAGAGCTCTGAAAATCAGTGTTTTTCTGGACAATTTGAGCCCCATGACAGTCTCCGCAGTCCTGAATCTTCAGACTTTTCACTTGCTTTTGTGCTGCACATCACCAGGAAAACCCCCGTACGCTGCAAATGATGCATTGCAGGAAGGAGGCAGTGTCCTCTGCCCTCGTTGTTATTTACATAGCTAGTGATCCTGTAAGGCAGCTTTGCTTCATCTCAGGGCTCACTAATCCAATTAAAAAAAAAAAAAAAGGAAAGAAAAAGCAAGCTTCACAGTGCTTGGAAGGAGTGGTAATTTCGTAATGATGACATCTTGCAGAGATACAGCCACAAAAGATCCGCCGGGTTGAAGTGTAGCACTATGATTTTTTAGCGGTTGCCTGAAGCTTTGAGCATTGCCCTGCTATCAGAGGAAGTAGTGCTATTCACGCTGGGCGCAGAACAAGAGAAGCCAGCTGCTAACGTGGAAATTCACCTCCGCGACCACGATTTTGCGGCCTGATGGCGAAGGTCTCTCTCTAAGGTTATTTTTGTGCCTGCAAGCCCTGTTTAATTCTGGTTTAAATTCCTCGGTGCCCAGGGCTGTGGTGGGGACCTTGTCACGCCATGAGGAGGAGGCAGACCTCAGCGAACATCCTGCTTAACCAGGCTGAGAGCCCTCTATGGTGGGATGACTGGCTGGTGGAGGAGGGGAGAGTCATGGATGTCCTCCTTGGCTTCTGCAAGGCTTTTAACACCGTCTCCCATAACATCATCCTGGGCAAGTGGAGGGAGTAAGGGCTAGGTGAGCAGCACACAGTGAGGTGGACTGAGAGCAGGCTGAAAGGCAGAGCTCAGCGGGTTGTGCCCAGCGACGTAAACTCTGCTTGGAGGCCTGGAGCTAGCAGTGTCCCCTGGAGGTCAATATGGAGTCCAGACCAGTTGAGGCAGCAATGACCTGCATGAAGGGACAGAGCCCTTCAGCAAGTTTGCTAATGATCCCCAAACTGGGAGCAGTCTCTCGTACACCAGAGGGCTGTGCTGCCCTTCAGAGGAACCTCGACACGCTGGAGAGCTGGGCAGAGAGGAACCTCACGGAGTTCAGCCCAGGGAAGTGCCAAGTCCTTCACCTAGGGAGGAATAACCCCATGCACGAGTGCAGGCTGGGGGCTGGGCTGCTGGCAAGCAGCTCTGCAGAGAAGGACCTGGGGGTCCTGGTGCACAACTTGTTGGCCGTGAGCCACCAATGTGCCCTTGTGGCCAAGGCGGCCACTGGTATCCCCGCTTGCCTTAGGAAGAGCATTGCCGGCAGGTGGAGGGAAGGAATCCTCGCCCTCTACTCAGCCCTGGYGAGGCCACACCTGCAGTTCTGTGTCCAGTTCCGGGCTCCCCAATGCAAGASAGACATGGAGCTACTGGAGCGAGTCCAGCGGAGGGCTGCTAAGGGCATGAAGGGATTGCAGCATCTCTCCTATGAGGAAAGGCTGAGAGAGCTGGGACCGTTCAGCCTGGAGAAGAGAAGGCTGAGGGGGGAATCTGATCAGTGCGGGGATGTATGTGAAGGGAAGGTGTGGAGAGGCTGGAGCCAGACTCTTGTCAGTGGTGCCCAGCGATATGATGAGAGGCAAGGGGCACCAACGGAAACACAAGAAGTTCCGTGTGAACATGAGAAAAAAACCTTCTTTCCTCTGAGGGTAACAGAGAACTGGAACAGGTTACGCACAGAGGTTGTGCAGTCTCCTTGCTTGGAGATATTCCAAAGCCATCTGGACACAAGCCCTGGAAACGGGCTCTAGGTGACCCTGCTGCAGCAGG
>NW_020448040.1:23282-24556 GCF_003343035.1 Apteryx rowi | reverse complement strand
TCTTGACCACCTGAGGCACCTCAAGCATGAGTGTGAGTTTGCTGGGCTGGATCCYGTACGTGGGGCCCCCTCACCCCTGCCCAGCCAGAACCCACCTCCTGGGTGCCCATGTCGGTTTTCACCCGGCCAGGGTGAAGCGCCACGCAGAGGATTCCGGTCTCCCTGTAGGTCAGAGCCTGGCACTTGGTGAGCATGTTGAGGGCAGCCTGGAAGAGGAAGGGAGCATAAGCAGCAGGCAGCGCTTMGCAGTAGAAAGCGCCACACACCAGGCTCCACTCCAATGTCTGCCTCAAGGCGAAGGAGAAAAACCAACGCCAGGTCTCCAGGAGACAACGCAGAGTATGTGTCTTCCTTCAGTGAGCAGTGGCCAGGTGGGGGCTGGGCACGGAGATGCCCAGAACGCTCAGGCTACAACTGGTACAGTTAAGTCTCTCTATCTCGCAAGCTCAGGTGCCGYCCTGAGACCAGGCCTGGCAAGGGCTAGCTCTTGCTCCTGCTGAGCTCACGAGGGCAGGCAGGGTCCCAGTCTCCATACCTTGCTGCAGCRGTAGGAGATGACAGGCTTGAAGAAGGACTCAGAAGTTTTCTCRATGGACCCCATAATGGTGGAGATGTTGATGATGGCTGCCTTGCTGCAACTCAGTCCCTTGTCTGTGCTCTCCCGGGCAGCTTTCTTCAGCAGGGGAAGGAACGCCTGGGGAGAAGCAGCATCATGAGGTGCCTGTGCCTTGAGCCAGCCCCACTTCTGGCAACTGCAGCTCAGCCTCTCTGCAGCAGGGARGATGAGGAGGAACAGTGGGAGCCCGGGTGTTTTGCTGCAGTGGCCCTGCCCCCTCCCTCCCAGGGCCCTTTGCAAAGTAATCTGGGATCTCTGTCATGACCACAGCAAAGAGGTGTGTGGCCAAAGACATAGGAAATGAAGGCCAGGCCCAAACTCCTTGCCAAATGGCTCCAATACCAAGGGGAAGCTCCTGCACCAATGAAGCCGCTGTCAGGGTGAAGCACAAAGCTGCAGTTTAGCTCCCTGCCTTGGCTTTGATTTCAGCACAGAGAAGTGGTGCCTAATACTCTGGCTCTGTAGCACCAGAGAAACAAAGGCAGTTTGTCCTGCAGGGTCTATGCTGACTCTCTCCAAGCCTCAACCAGCTGCATGCTCCTCCAGAGATGTGCAGGCAGCCATGCTCTCTGTATATCAGGCTGCAGACCCAGCTATGCTCAGCTGGGCCAAATTCCCCCTCTGTGGTGACTTCTGTCCCCAGGGTTACCTGGGCCAT
>NW_020448040.1:17979-22751 GCF_003343035.1 Apteryx rowi | reverse complement strand
CTGCCCTGGGTCTGCTGCACAGGCTGCAATCTTAAAGCAGTGCCTGTCCTACAGCAACATCTGCTCTCCTGGGAGAGCCATTCACAGAGGCCAAGGATGCTAACTGGCTTGGCCAGCGCTGGTTGGACCCTTCCATACAGGGGAGGGCTCCAARCTGGGCTCCTGGTGCAGAGGAATGAACCCCCAGGACAGCCCACTCTCACACGTGTGGTAGCACAACCTGACAAAAGGGGCTGCTCCTGGCACCACTTGCAGTTGGCTGTCAACAGGTCCATCTCGACTGGGCTTAGCAGGAGTGCTCGAGAAAAAGGCCTGACTGTGGTTAGCGCCACCCCTGCCAGGGGAACGTCTGATTTTTGAATGCTAGGCATCTTTGTAACCTCTGCATCCAAGGTCCACCCAAGGGGCCCAGCAGGAAAAGACGCTCAACAACAGCTCTCTGTCCCGGCCTTCGTGGTCTCCCATCTGTGGACACCAGATGGTGCTGTGCAACCAGCTCAGAGCATCCTGAAACCCACAGGCTCCAACAGGTCCTACAGCTGTCTCCTCCGCCCCGCAGAATGAGTTCAGGGTGCCCCACTACCATCARCCCAAGGGCTCYCCCCGGGGCATCCCACAGGGCAAAGCCACCCTGGAGACAGTCCCGTGGTGGCACAGTGCTACTGTGCCTTCCCTGCTGTGTCAGGATAGGCACCAGCAGCTCTGGCCTCCCATCCGTGAACAAAGTCCCTCCTTAAGCAGTTTCTGAGGAGCCGTGAGGCAGAGCAGAAGGTGGAACAGTCCCSACATGGGCTGTGTCGGGTCCTACTGCAGGATTGCTCTGCAGRACCCTATAGCCCTGTGCAGGCTCTGGGACAGCCACGCAGCTTTTCAATGGAGCTGCCTTCCTCCCAGAGCCCTCTRAGTCTCACAGGTCTATCTGGGACTTGGGGTCAACATGGCTCAGCTGCATCAAGGYGCAAGGAAGCAACAACTCTGCTAGCAGAGTTGGAGGTGCCCAGGACTGGTCTCAAGTGCCTCCCAGTCCTGTGGCCACAGGACAAGGGGGCTCCAAGGAGCAGGGTACTGGGGGCAGGGAGACACAGGGGCTGAGGTAGGTCCGGAGGAACTGGGCTTTTGGCAGTGGTGCTTGAAGCCTAAGTGTTGGGCAGCTCTTAAGAACTGGAGCCCAATACAGAGCCTGCAGGTGGGGAGGGAGGGAAGGGAGAAATGGGGCCTCTGTGGCTAGCAGTGATGCATCCACTCAGAGGCAGAGTGCACCTACCCAGCTTCACAAGAACCAGGTTTGGGTGCCTGGACRCCAGATCTCTCAGCTCCTACAAAAARAAACATGGAAACAATCAGGGCACCAGTAATCGTCCACCCTAAGGGAAACATCTTCCAGAGGGCCTTGCCTTCCCCCCAGGCCAGAGGGAGGAGATTAGTCCACACWTGTGAATGGCTGCACTATCTAGGTGCTCAGRTATTTCCTAGGGTCCACAAAGCAACAGCCACATACACAGAGCAAAATGCTGTCACAACTGCAAGATGCTATGGTCACTCTTTCAATGGCTGCTTGGGTCTACATGCATAACACAGCCAGATCCACAGCAAAGGATGGGCACAAATTATTAAGGACCAGCTTACCTGGGGAATGATGCAAACCAACCAGGAATAAGGCCAGAAGAGTCTYCCAGAGGCTGCTGGAAGTGTTACAGGTCTGGGAATGACCAGGAATGCATTCCTGCCATTCCTGATGCTGTGCATCATCCTTGCTGCTGCAGGTGACTAGCCCTTGTACTGCCCTGTCCTTGGCTTTCCTATTTGTTCAACATTTCTCACCACAAGGATCATAGTCACCTCTAGCAACTCACTGGCCCTGCATTTTCATCCAGGTATTTTTAGCTAAAGAGCAGGGGGTTGTGTGGATCCATGCCTGCTCCAGTCTCCCCAGGACRCTGCTGAACAGCCGGGCCTGGCTGATGAATGTGAAGGCAGCAAAACACAGCTTTGGGGCCTGCACCTAAAGCACCTTCACACACATGCCAGACACAGACCTGCATGCAGATGGGGAGGGGACAAGAACTACACGGACAGCAACATCTGCTTCCCCCCTACAAGGACCTGGAGATTTGCCCCTTCTTTTTCTTGTAATTGGCTTAAAACAGTGTATCTTATCATATAACAGACACAGTTTGTCTGTGAAAACCTTGAGAAAACCTGTGAAAACCCTGAGAAAATAGGTTTAAAATAAATAGGGAGCTGCAGGACTGGGCAAGATCTCCACAGACCTTTCCCAGGACCAAAAGCGGTTTGTGTGCTCCTAGGTCATCAGCCCCTGAGTTTTGCCATGTTCAGCGGCACTGACCAAAGAGGGTAGGAGCACTGGCCTAAGTGCCTTGTCAGACTCAAAAGGCTTGAAGGCTGGGGAAGTCTTATCTGGATCCAAATAGCACAATCCCAGGACCCACTCTGCTCTGGACACTACATCTTACCCACTCAAGTGAAATGAAGCACTTTGCAAACTTTTATTGATTACTTTTGCCCAAAGGTAAAGGGTTCAGAAGCCCTTTTCAAAAAGGATAAAACCCAAAATGAGACTTTCAGCTTTGCGGTTCTTAACAGCTCTTTGCTTTCTCCCACTACAGCAGGTTTTAAATGACTGAAATCAAACCACCACATTCAACCTGGCCAAAACGATTATCTTTTACAACTATTTAAAATCTCTAACAGACAAATCCACAGAGAATGTGAGAGAGGAAATGCAAATCAGTGACGTCTCATGAGCTGCTGCAATCCCTCGGGCTCATCCTACCAGTGTGGAGTGGGAGCACTGGTCCTGGCAGCAGTCAGAGCTCAGTTGTCCCCTGGAGCTCTGTGCTTCACCATCAGGCTCTGCATTCCCACATTCCCTCTGGGCACAGGAAGTGATGGAAAATACTTCTAAAGGGTTTGCAGTGGCCAACAGGCATTTTTCCTCTCATGAAGTGCTTTGTTCAGCTGCTGGCCTYGAGAACCTCACAGCTCCCTGGGGTAAGTCTAGCCCCACTCACCCCCCAACATCTGATCCAGCCATGAAGGGGCAGGAGGAGTGAGTGTGGCTCTGACCTGGCGGAGGGTCACCTCACTCTCTGTCCCTCATGGTCACTGACTTCAGTAACACCTTGAAAATGCTGCCCTCACCCTGCCTCAGCTGGACAAGGCTTAAAGAAGCATACTGTGCCTGAGAGCARTGCACAGGGACCCTCTGGGAGAAATCAGCTCCAGTCCAGCCCTGCAAACAAGTCCTTTGATCTCATCAGTAACTGTCCAAGCMCAGCATGTGTCGGGGGAGAACGGGCAAAAATAAGGGACTGGAACTAGCTTTCACCCATCCAGTTTGGGCACCAGCAGCAGCAGCAGCAGGAGTTCTGCACCTCTGTGCTGGCAGCAGGGTTCGTTAGTCTCACCGTACTGTGACTACTCACACCTCAGAATAGCACAGGCAGCAAGCATGAGAAGAGCACACCATCCCAAGGACCCTCTAAGGTGTGCTTCCTGCATGCTCTGTGCTGGCSCCTGCACATGGCCAAGCTCTGAGAAGATGCAGCAAAAAGTCAGCCAAAGCTTGCCCTTGTCAGAGCGGTTGTCTCTCTTYTGATATTTTAGTGGGTCTGAGTAAGTGCAGGAAGAACAAAGCTGGCCTTAGTGGAAATAAAGGAAACTGGAAGTGTGGTGCTTTGTTCCCATGATTTCCTGCTGAAACRACATGTGTGTGTCTCTCATATTTCAGTGAGGTGGAAAGCAGGGGAGGGAAGGTCCCATGGCTGCTTTCAGACTCCATGGGCTGTCAGCTCATCAACTGCCAGATTTTGGGGAGATCAGTAACATATTGCAGAACTGGCAAGAGCAGCATCACTGTGACTCATATGAGATCAGACAGCCGCAGCAGCCACAGAGTCAGACCCTATCTTGCGCTAGCTGAAGCAACGGTCACCATGCACAGGGAAAGAAGGAGGGCTGGTTGCAGCACTGCCAATGTAATCTCAAATAGCTCAGTGGTGGAGTTCAAGAACAGTGCGGGCTTTCTCTTCTCTCACTTCTGCCAGTTGCATAAGAGACTTTCAAAGGGACTTTCATACCAAACATGCACCGCAGGCAGCACTCAGTGCAAGCATGAGAGGCATGAGATTCCTATGTAACTCAGATCATGATTTTTTTTGTTGTTGTTGAAGTTATCTGAGCATGTAACTAATGGCAACTGCCTGTGCCCAGAGACACTGCCAACATGGTCAAAAGTCACTGCATGGCTGGATCTAGCCGGTGAGCTCAGAGCATGGGGCTCCATAAGGCAGAGCTGTGTGCACCTCCAGGCTGCCTAACAGTACGGCTCCCGGTCACCTTCCCTCTGCCTGCTCCCATGAGGAGATACAGCACCCAGCCTAGCTCCAAGGGCAGTGCAGCAGCCTGGGCCTGCCGCTGTGCCCGGGCAACGCCTGACCCCGAAGCAGGAGCACCCCCGACGCACGGCTTGCCAAGTCCAGCCTGCAGCTGGGGTCTGACTCACACCTGAGTCTGACCCCCGGGCAAGTCCGACCTGCAGTCGGGGTGTAACCTGCAGCGGGGGTGGGACCACGGGCGGGGGCCGACTGCGGCCAAGTTTGGCCCCCGGCCGGGGTCTGACCCGCAGCCGAGCCTGGCCCACAGCCAGGGCTGTCCCGCAGCCGGGCCCCGGCGGCACTGGGAGCGGCTGCCTGCCGGCACGTGCAGCCGCCGCGGGGGCCGCCGAGCTGCCGCGGCCCCGCTGCCGCCGC
>NW_020448040.1:15072-16824 GCF_003343035.1 Apteryx rowi | reverse complement strand
AGGATGGAGGGGAGAAGGAGGGAATTTCCAGCATCTCTGAGAAGCTAGGTGGTACCTCCAGCACCTTTGGCATAGAGATGTGATACATCCACGCTCCTGGGAAGGTAAAAAATCCCAGTGTTGACTCAGGGGTTTACAATTTGTCAGGCAGGTACCCAGTATTTCACAGCTCGCTCTTATGGCCCACACAGAAATCAGCCTGATTTTGCCCTCTCCAGGCTAATCAGATCATGCATCCATAAAGTAAGCGTGCTGCAGTGCAAGGACACAGCTGCTCTGGGAGGCTTTCCCTACCTCCTTTGCTGATGGGCATCAGGAATCTGGTTCCAAAGGCATGGAAAGGAATAAAGCAAGAAAAAGGCTTGGTAACACTAGGGCTGGGAGGAGCGCTGGAAAGAGAGAAATGAAGAGAGACTAAGTATCAGTGTCAACTGGAGGATGGTGTGTGGATGGGACGTACATGTTCTAACTCTGCTGTCTGCCCGGGTGGATATTGATGTGATGGAGTTTCCTGTTTTGTTTTAGTTTCAGTTATTATATGGGAAACTATATGCAYGAACAACATTAAAATCCCATCATGGTGATTGTACAATGAGAAGCTCAACAGTGAAGTAATCACTGAGCAACTCATAGATAGATAGAAAGATAGATAGATATAAACATTATTATTTATGTTGCTGATTTTCATTCTTACTTGACAAACACTAGACAAAACACCTCTGATACCAATAAATAAACCAGCGTATAAATAATGATATCATATCAATTTGGCAAAACTATCAAGCAGCTTGTGCTAACTTCACTCTACTCCATTGCAGTTCAGTGACATTGCTGTGCCTCTGCTCCCTAGTTTGCCTTATGATATAAAAATGCTTTGAGAACCCTTTGGTTTTAAACAGCTACACAGAAATTGGAGTTTACTAAAAATAAATCTTTGATTGTGCCAATAAATACTACAAAGCAGAAACCTTCATTATAACATAGTTTTTAATCAAGGTCCCGTTCTCCTTCTCCTGCCTCGTTATGTTCTCAGGCCCTGAATTGGGTGACTTGTCACCAGGAGTCCTGCTGCATCTGTTGCAAGGACTGGAAGAYGTTTAGGAAATTAGGAGGGGTGCCTACAAAGAAACAGTCTTGATGAACTGCACTGAGAAATGTTTTTTTAGCGGCCTATTACACAGAGATCCTGTGTGTTGTGGGCACATCACATTAACCAACTCTTTGTAGATACTCACTTCAAAGASCCCTGGAAACAGGGATYGYCTGTGATCTGCTGTGTAGAAATGGTTAGCATGCACAGCCACAGCTGAGGTCAGTAGGAACTCTGTTCTGAACATAGTTAAYGCAAGCCATGAAAAAAAAAGCATGATCTAGGCATGTGAAATTGAATACTTCACAGACTGCTTACCTCACTTTTATGCTTCAGTTCTCCACGTTCAAAATAGGGGATTATAAATTTTTTGCGAACCTCATTAGTTAAATGTTGTGAGGCTGCCCGAAGGTGATAGAGAAATGCAAAAAAAAAAAAGAAAAAAAAGAAAGAAATATTAGCTTACCTGAGTGCTTTATTTTCGCAGCAACATAGAGGCCTTGGTGACTTCCTCCTCCTGATGTATACGACATGGTGGCCTGGCTAATGCTGCCTGGTAAAACCTGTTTCTGATCTTACTGAGCTTTGGAGTGCTTGAGTGTTTAACTACAAACATGAACCAAGCATTTTTGTCTGTAACTTCTACCCACTTTGAGGTGCGT
>NW_020448040.1:12286-13472 GCF_003343035.1 Apteryx rowi | reverse complement strand
CTTGGGCCCTGGTAGTGTGGGTCTGCCACCCTGGTTGGCTCCCAGTGCTGCCAGCACTGCTGTGCCACCATCTGCAGGTGGCTGAGGTCTCTTGACTGCTCTTATGAGATGGATTTACCCCAGAAAAGTGCTTCTGAAGCCAGGCTGAGGCTCCTAGCTGACACTGGATCCAAATCCTGTGGCCCAGGTCAGGTTGTGTGCATAGTCTGAGCACTATAAATCATTTTCAGGGAAACATTTCCTTGAAAAAAATCACCACATAACTTTGCTGAGGTCTCTACAGGGGTGTTCAAGGCTCTGCACTTGCAGCTAGCTCTCCTGTCATCCTTGATGCCAGCCAGCCCTGGGCATTAGACCACAAGTCAGATGTGTCCAACAGAGTTCTCAAGCTATGCAGAAGGACTCCTGCAGGGAACATGGCTGTGCTGACCTCTGCAAGCCTAGTTCAGAGCAGACAGCACCCAAACCATCTTTATGTTTTTCTCCCTCTTGCAACAGAAGTTAGTTCCTGAGAAATTRGTGTGGAGTGGCTGAGCCAGAGCTGTTGCACTTTCTCTTTGCATTTGCAGGGAAGGCTCTGTCTCCGTGCTTTCTCTCTGTACCTTTCCTGAAAGTCTTAAAACTGAGTGAGGGCAATGCAGTACATCACAAAATCTCCTGGTCAATGGACTTGTCTATGTCTGGGCAACTGAATCAAGCTCACAGTGTCTGAAAATCAGTCCAAATCTGTTGTGCTCTGTCTATATTTGGGATATGAAAGGCAGCAGTTAAAAGGTGTTGGTCAACATTTTTCAAACTGTCAAGTGAAAAGGGGCAGCAAAGTTTCCCACAGATTAGTGTGTCTTCCTTGACTGATCTTGTTATCTAAGGAGGTGCAAAGTCTGGCCAAAGCTTTTTTTTACAGCTGGGGCACTGAGAGTCCTCTCTTCTGTGTGGCTGCCTCTTTTCACTAAATGTTAGGACTTAAACTGTCCTTGGACCTTCACCATCTGTCAAACTTGGCTCAAAAGTTCAAGGGAGTCAAGAGTTATTAAGGTAGGACACACAGATAGAGAAGAGACCGGTTCTCCATCCATGTCATTACCTAACCCTCCTTTCTGTAGGTGATCAGGTTAAGAAATGCCTATTATCTTGTCTTAATATCCTTCTAACCAAATATAAGGAGGTCAGCAGGGTTAAACATCAG
>NW_020448040.1:0-1546 GCF_003343035.1 Apteryx rowi | reverse complement strand
AAAGTTATATTTTTATGTGTCTTTCCTATTGTTCACCACACAGTCTAAGACTCTGCACTACAGAAATACAGTTTGCAGTTCAGTGCTAAGTGGAGGATCAGATAAACAAATGAACTGTCATTCAATGTTCAGTAATGTGCTTCAGCTTAATTACATACAAGGCTGAATTTTTATCATATTAACACTTGTCTGAGAGAAGGAAAGACAAAGATCTGTTTTAGTGTTTGTAGCCTAAAAGTTTTTGTCAGTTTGAGAATTGACTGATGTGAGAAACTATCCCACRGTAGCAGGGTAGGGGAGCGCTTTCTCRTGTTATTTTAACAGGCTCCAAAGCTAAGGCAAAAGTTTTGGCTTCGGTCTATTTTGTTCCCTTCCCAGACATTAGGTTAGAACCATATAAATTCCTAAATTAGCAGTGCTCCTCTGTTTCAAAGGCTATACCGTTCAGGCATGAGTCACTATTACAGTCCTGCCCCTCCATTACCACTGCCATCATTGAATACATTGTCAGACTCATCCAYTTCATTTTTTGAGAGTATTTATAGARTATCCTAGTAAGCTACACCTAGCATTTCTCCATTACTCACTATACGTTAACTCTCATAGAGTCCCAGGGCAGTAGCAAGGAAAATGTCCTTTAAACATGCAGTTCTGGATTTGGTGTTAAGATAAAGGTTCCCAGCTCCTTTAAAGGCTTTTTTAGTTCTCTCAAAAGCCATAAACTTCATATATAAATCATTAACTCCTTATGCCAGTAGTCTGAAGTCCTACGTGCTAAGCACTTGATGAAATCTCAACCTTTAGCATCAAAGTTAATTAAGGTTTTGGTGGAAATGTCTGGTTTGAAATATAAATAATGCACTGAAGAGGTTGAGTTTATAAAGAAAAATCAGACTGTGTCACAGACAGTGTTAGCTTACTGACAAGATAGCCAAACCCACAATTTTATAAAAATCTTTACTACTTTACATRTTTTAATTTCAACTGTCTATTGAAAAGCAGCTATTAGTTTTATCTTCAGTCCAGTGTACTGCTTCAACAAGTCTGTAGCCAGKAAATATAAAAGCCCAAAGATATACAACCTCATATAGGGATGCTCATAAGTATTAACATTACAGCTGGACCTTGAAGCCAACACAAACTTTTCTGTTAGTATTGTTAGTGATTTCCTTGTTGGCAACACACGTTACTATGGAGGAAAATAAAACCCCAAGGATTTCAGGTCAAAAGGATCAAAAGACAGGCAACACCAAAGTCCATCTAGCATCAATGACATTGTTAAAAAGAAGACTTTGAAGCCTGATCTTATTCGTAAGCGTAAAGAAGTAACATGTAAGCCACAAAATCTAAATTGAACACAACTGTAGCAGATCAGGTCTTCGGACTGAAACCCAACAGCTTTAACYRCTTCTCTAATTTTACAATTTTATTGCATAGGCCTAGATCATTWTAACATCCTGAATGCAGTTTAGCCAACCTGCATCATAGAGAATGCTTAAATGTGACAAAACTCCCCCTCTCTCTCTACAAAGACACTGGAAAGCTG
>NW_020448039.1:15101-17256 GCF_003343035.1 Apteryx rowi | reverse complement strand
GGGCTCCCTGCGCCCCCCCCGGCTCCCTGCCCCCCCCTCCTCCGGGGGTCCCGGAGCCCTCCGGGGTGTCGGGGTCCCCCTGGGGGTCCCGGAGCCTCCCCCCCCTCCAAGCGCCCCACACCAGGGCGGGTGAAGGAGGGACGGACGGACAGACGGATGGGCGGAGGGGTGAATAAATGGGCAGAAGGGGGAAAGAAGGGATGGACGCGTGGAAGGAGGATGCGGTGGACGGACGGATGGACAGATGGGCTGATAAAGCCTGGATGAACAGACAGATGAATAGAGGGATGAAAGGATGGACACACGGACAGATGAAAGGACAGACAGATGGATAAAAGGATGAAAAGATGGACAGATGGCTAAAAGGATGGATGAAGGGACAGACAGACAGGCAGAAGGATGGAGGAGAGGATGGACAAAGCAAGGACGGACGGACAGACAGATGGATGAAAGCATGGATGTACAGATGGACAAACAGCTGGATCAAAGAGCGGATGAATGCACAGATGGAGAAAAGGGCAGACAGACGGATGGATGAAAGGATGGATGGACCAAGCAAATGGATGGAGAAACGGACCAAAGCAGATCAAAGGACGGGTGAGAAGATGGACAGAGGTAAAGGACTGGAAGAAAGGACAGAAAGATGGATGGATGAAAGCACCGACAGATAAAAGGATGGAGGAAAGGACGGACGGACGGACGAAAGGATGGATGAATGCACAGGCAGATGGGTAAAAGGATGGTAGAAAGGATGGACAGCTGGGGAAAAGGATGAACAGACAGATGGAGGAAAGGACAAACAGAAGGATGGACAGATGGATGGATAAAAGGATGGAGGAAAGAAGGAATGGATGAATAGATGCATAAAGAACAGCTAAACGGGCAAACGGGTGGATGGACAGCTGGCGAGAGGATGAACGGACAGACGGACAGACAGAGGGATGGAGAGGTGGACAGAGGATGAACAGACAGCTGAGCAGATGGCTTAGGACGGACGGACAGATGGAGAGAGGGAGGGAGGGAGGAATGGAGGGAGGGATAGGTGGAGGGAGTAGATGTATTGGTGGAGGGACGGACGGACGGATGGATGGATGGACGGATTGGTGGAGGGATAGATGGATGGATGAACAGATGGATGGATAGGTGGAGGAATGGATGGACAAATGGACGGGTAGAGGGACGGTCAGGTAGAGGGACAGATGGGTGGATGGAGGGACAGATGAATAGGTGGAGGGATGGATGGGTGGACAGATGGATAGGTGGAGGTATGGACAGATGGACAGGCAGAGGGATGGATAGGTTGAGGGACAGATGAGTGGATGGATGGGTGGGTGGAGAGATAGACGGATAGGTGGATGGATGGATGGATAGAAAGGTAGGATGGATACAGGCTGCCCAGAGAGGTGGTGGAGTCTCCTTCTCCGGAGATATTCCAACCCCGCCTGGACGCGATCCTGTGCAACGTGCTCCAGGTGACCCTGCTAGAGCAGGGGGTTGGACTAGATGGTCTCCAGAGGCGCCTGCCAACCTCAACCGTTCTGTGATTCTGTGTAGAGATGGAGGGATGGTCAGGTGGAGGAGTAGATGGATGGATGGACAGATGGATGGATAGAGGGATGGATGGATGGATGGACAGGTAGAGGGATGGTCAGGTTGAGGGATGGATGGGTGGATGGAGGAATGGATGGATGGACAGGTAGAGTGATGGTCAGGTTGAGGAATGGATGGGTGGATGGAGGAATGGATGGATGGACAGACAGATGGGTAGGTGGAGGGATGGACGGATGGATGGACACATGGATGGATGGGTAGCTGGTGGATGGATGGATGGAGAAGTGGAGGGAGGGATGGGCAGATGGATAGATAGATGGAAGGATGGACAGGTGGAGGGATGGAGAGAGGGATGGGCAGATGAACAGGTGGAGGAGGAGGGGAACAGAGGGATGGAGAAAGGGAGGGATGGAGAGAGGGACGGATGGAAGGAGGGAAGGGGGAATGGAGAAAGGGATGGAGGGATGGAAGGAGGGACAGAGGAAGTGAGGGAGGGATGGAGGGAGGGATGGAGGGAGGGATGGAGGGAGGACCAGGGGAAGGATGGGGAGATGGGGTGATGAAGGGATAGAGGGAAGGGGGGAGCGGCGAAGGGCTGCAGGGG
>NW_020448039.1:11856-13069 GCF_003343035.1 Apteryx rowi | reverse complement strand
CTGGTGCACGCTAAGCGTGTGCTGGTGCACACTAAGTGTGCACCGGTGCACTGTGATCATGCCCTGGTGCACGCTAAGCGTGTGGTGGCGCACAACAAGCGTGCGCTGGTGCACAGGAAGCACGTGCTGGTGCAAGGGGAGCGCGTTGTGGTGCGTGCTAAGCGTGGGCCGGTGCGTGGTAGGTGTGCACCAGCGCATCCTAAGCGTGTGCTAGCGCAGGCTGAGCACGTGCTGGTGCACGGCAAGCRTGTGCCGGTGCACGGGAAGCAGGCACTGGTGCTCGGGAAGCATGTGCCGGTGCAGAGCGTGTGCTGACACATGCTAAGCATGTGCTAGTTCATGCTTAACATGTGTCAGTACACAGCAGACACGCACTGGTGCGTGTCAGCACGTGCTGGTGCACAGCAAGCGTGTGCTGGTGCAAGCTAAGCGTGTGCCAGTGCACAGTACATGTGTGTTGGTTCACAGTAAGCGTGCACAAGTACACAGGTAGCGTGTGCTGGTGCACGCTGGGCATGCACTGCTACATGCTAAGCATGTGTCGGTGCACGGGAAGCATGTGAAATACGTGCTGGGTTGCAGCGTGTGCCACGCACTAGCTACACGCAACAAGGCGTGTGCTAAGCGTGTGCTGGGGGACCGTGTGCATGAGGCATCTGCACGGCTCGTGGGCGCTGAGCACATGGATGCGTGACGCGTGCACAAGGGAAACACCAGTGCGTGTTAACGTGCACCAGGTGTGTACTGGGTCCTGCTGTGCGTGTGCTCAGCATGTGCTGGCGTGTTGCGTGTTGTGTGCATCAGGCATGTGCTTAGCATGTGCTGGTGCACTCAGCTAAGCACCAGGCGTGTGCCCTGCGTGTGCTGATGGTGCTGCGCACGCACATGCACCATGCACATGTGCTTAGCATGTGCTGGTGTGCACAGCCAGGCTCCAGGCGTGCGCCGGCCRGTGCTGTGCATGGATGTGCGTGCGCTAGGCGTGCAGTTAGCGTGTGCRGGCGCGCAGGGTACCTGCTGGGTGYRTGAGACGTGTGCTGCACGGTGCTGTGCGCGGATGCATGCGCCTGGCGTGTGCTGCCCTGTCTGCCTACGCAACAGGCGTGTGCTTGGCGTGTGCTTGGCATGTGCCTGCGTGAAGCGTGGGGTTAGCGTGTGCCAGGGTGCACCAGGCGCCTGCCGCGTGTGCCGGGGCCCCGGCGTCCGGGCCGGG
>NW_020448039.1:6833-9477 GCF_003343035.1 Apteryx rowi | reverse complement strand
ACACAGGGATGTGACACAGATGAACACGGACACGGGATGCGGACACGGCTCATGGCTCGCACACGGGGATGTGACACGGATGGACATGGACACGGGATGCAGACACAGCACATGGCTCGCACACGGGGATGTGACACGGATGGACATGGACACGGGATGCGGACACGGCACATGGCTCACACACGGGGATGTGACACAGGTGGACACGGACAGGGGATGCGGACACGGCTCATGGCTCACAAACAGGGATGTGACATGGATGGACACGGACAGGGGATGCGGACACGGCTCATGGCTCGCACACGGGGATGTGACACGGATGGACACGGACAGGGGATGCGGACACGGCACATGGCTCGCACACGGGGACACGGCCATGACCTGTGACTCCCCCAGGGACACGACACGGGCACACAGCTTGCGGTCAGGGACACAACATGGGACATGGACACGGTGGCTCACACGTGGGGACACAACACGGGACGTGACATGGGATGGGACATAAGACATGCTGGCTCACGTACACAGACGCGGCATGGGACACAGCAGTGCGCATATGGGGACAAGGGACACAGGACGACTCGTGTGACAGGGACACGGGACACCCACATTGGGGACATGGAGATGCCCATGTGTTGTCCCGTGGTGTCCCGTGTCCCTGCGCCAATCCTCGTCCCCCCATCCCCAAGGCCCCCGTGTCACCCCGTGTCCCCGTGCTGCCTCGTGTCCCTCCACCAACCCTGTGTCCCTGTGCTGTCCCCATGTCCCCGCGTCCCCACGCTGTCCCGTGTCCCCAGGCTGCTGCTGTATCCCCACATCCCCGTGTCCCTGTGCCATCACACGTCCCCCTGCCACCTCGTGTCCCTCCGCCAACCCTGTGTCCCCACGCCGTGCCGCCTCCCCGCTCCCCAGACCTCCCCATGCTGTCCCCGTGACCCCATGGCCCTGCGCCATCCCACGTCCCTGTACCACCCCCACAGCGTCCCCATGTCCCCAGCTCCCGCGCCATGTCCCTGCTCTGTCCTGTGTCCTTGTGCCATCGCACGTCCCTGGTCCCCACGCTGTCCCCCGTCCCCGCATCCCCATGCTGTCCTGTGCCCCTGCACTGCCCTGTGGCCCCGTGTCCCCGCGCCGTCCTGCATCCCCATGCTGTCCAGTGTCTCCACGTCATCTCATGTCCCCGTGTCACCTCATGTCCCCATGTCACCTCACGTCCCTACTCCATCCTACATCCTCGTGCCCCTGCGCTGCTCTGTCCCCGCACTGTCCCATGTCCCCACATTGTGCGTCCCTGCGCTGTCCTGTGTCCCCGTGTCCCCATGTTGCCTTGTGTCCCCACGCCACCCAATATCCCCAAGTCCCCACGCTGTCCCATATCCCTGTGCTGTCGCATGTCCCCGTGCCATCTCATGTCTCCATGCCCCTATGCCATCCCCTGTCCCCACACTGTCCTCTCTCCCCATGCTGTCCTGTATTCCTACGCTGCCCTATGTCCCTGTGTCCCCTGTTGTCTTAAGTCACTACATCATGTTGTGTCCCCCGACCATCCTGTGTCCCCACATCCCCATACCATCCCGTGTCCCCCTGCCATCCCGTGTCCCCACATTGTCCTACATCCCCACATCCTTGCACTGTCCCATGTCCCCATGCCATTCCACATCCCCATGTCCCTGCACTGTCCTGTGTTCTGTAGCACCGTGTCCCCACGCCATCCCGTGTCCCTCCACAGTCCTACATCCCCACATCCCTGAGCTGTTCTGTGTCCCCATGTCATCCTACATCCCTGTGTCCCTACATTGTCCTGTGTCCTTGTAGCATGCCACGTCCCTATGCCATCCTGTGTCCCCACTCTCCTACATCCCCACATCCTTGCACTGTCCCATGTCCCCATGCCATTCCACATCCCCATGTCCCTGCACTGTCCCTGTAGCACCCTGTGTCCCCATGCCATCCCATATCCCCCTGCCATCCCATGTCCCCAAACTGTCCTACATCCCCATGTCCCCAAACTGTCCTATGTCCCCATGTCATCCCACATCCCTGTGTCCCCATGCCATCCAACATCTCCATGTCCACCTGCTATCCCATATCCCCATATCATTCCATGTTTCCCCTGTCCAACATCCCCATGTCTCCATGCCATCCTACATCTCCACATCCTCCTACTATCCTGCATTCCCATGTCATCCCATGTCCCTTCACTGTCCTACATCCTCATGTGCCCATGCCAGCCTACGTCTCCATGGCCACAAACCGTCCTGTGCCTCCATATCATCCCACGTCCCCAAGGTCCTACATCCCCATGTCCCCATGCCATCCTACATCTCCACATCTTCCTACTGCCCCGTGTCCCCAGGTCATCCTGCTTCCCCATGTCCCCATGCCGCCCTGCATCTCCACGTCCTCCCACTGTCCCGTGTCCCCGCGCGGCGTCCCCACCTCTGCGCCATGATCTTGAAGGCCTCGGGCAGGTAGCACTGCACGTTCTCCATCTGGAAGGGGTCGGCGTCGCAGATCTTGTCGTCCGTGCGCCCGTAGTTGGCGTTCTCCACCATGACGACGTCGCTGCCCGGGCACCGCAGCTCGATGGGGTAGCCCTCGCAGGCCAGCTCGCGGCGCACGAGGCCGAAGGGCAGCCCGGCGC
>NW_020448039.1:3825-5603 GCF_003343035.1 Apteryx rowi | reverse complement strand
CTGGGCGCCGCAGCGATGGGAGCCGGGGGGACCCGCGCACACGGGGGGGCCCCGGCGTCCGGGCGGCGGTGGTGACCTACCTTGGGTGGCGGAGGTGACGAGGACGGCGGTGACGAGGAGGCTCCGCAGGGCGGGGGCCGGGGGGGCCATGGTGGGAGAGGGGTGCCAGCCCCCGCGGCGGCGTCACCGGCCACCGGGCAGGATGCGGCCGACCTGAGGGGAGAGAGCAGGGGTCGGGGGGCGTCCCGGATGCCTGGGCCCCTCCCGGGGGGAGAGGACAGGGGTCAGGGGGGTGTCCCGGATGCCTGGGCCCCTCCTGGAGTGGGGGGGGGCAGCAGGGTGCCACTGATTGGGACAGAGGGTGCCCGAACCTCCCCCCAAACCCCACACAGGGACCCAGGCATCTGGGGGCGACCCAGCCCCCCCCCAAAGCAGGAGGGGGACCCAGGCATCCRGGACAGGAAGCGATTAGGGATCCCGGGGATTAACGAGGGAGATTAAATGGCTCCAAATCCCACTGGATTGAGGGGGGGGGAGAAGGACCCAGGCATCCGGGCAGCCCCCCTGGGAGCAGAAAGGACYCAGGCGTCCGGGTCAGACCCCCATATTCAACCGCAGCCCCCCTGGGGGGGGTTAAGCCGATTACCCCGACCCTGGGCTTAAATCCCCCAGCAAAAGGACCCAGGCGTCCGAGTCCCCCCCATCCCCCACGTGGGGGCCCAGGTGTCCGGGCCCCCCAACATCCCCTCCCCCCAAGTGGGGGGCCCAGGCATCCGGGCCCCCGCATCGCTCACCCTGTGCGGGGGATGGGGCCCCCGGTGCATTGTGGGAAGCTCTGCCCCGGCAGCTCCCATCCGGCGCGTTGCCACGGCGACGGCACCCCAGTGCATTGTGGGAAACTCACCGCCTCCCCCCCCCACAGGTGATGGCGGAGAGGTGCATTGTGGGAAACTCCCGGCACAACCGGGCGGGGGGGCAGCTCCCTACCACCTTCCCAGCATGCTTTGCATGCAGCCGGCCCCAGGGGGGCCCAGGCGTCCGGGTCCCCACACACGCACCTTGCACCTCCCCCACCTGCGGGGGGCCCAGGTGTCCGGGGGGGCCCTAGTTCCCCATAGAGCTGTCACATGGGGAGGAAGACACCGCACACGCGTGTGCAAGGGTGCAGGGCCTGGTGCACACACGTGTGCGAGTGCGCGGGACCCTTGGCCATGCCACCTCCGCGCACACGCGTGTGCAAGGTGGCTCCTGCTCCCTAGGCCCAGCTCAGCCCCCTCAGCATAGGGGGCCCAGGTGTCCGGGCCCTCCCTGCCCAGCCACTGGGGAGACTGAGGCCCCCCTCCAGGGCTAATGGGGAGGGGGGAAATCGATGGGGACCCAGGCGTCCGGGCCCCCCTCCACCCCACGCCGCAGTCGCCCCTTGAGGAGAGACAGCGCGATCCCCCCCCCCCAGGGTGCCAGTGAGGGGGAGCTGCCCCCCCCCCGGCAGCCCGGATGCCTGGGTCCCCACCCCGGGGGGGGCTCGGATAATCCTGGTACTCCTCTTCTCCAGGCAATATGGCAGCAGAGGAGGTTTCCCCCCCTCCACTACCCCACGGGTGACAATCAGTTCGCCCCAGCTCTCCAGGTACTATGGTACTGGGAGTGGGAGTGCCCCCCCCCAAGGCCGTCCAGACATTACGGTACCGGGAGAAGCAGCCCATCCCATTGGCAGGACCAATTGCATGGCTCTGCCTCTACGGACATTATGGTACTGGGGGGGGGGGAAGGACAGACCC
>NW_020448039.1:0-1615 GCF_003343035.1 Apteryx rowi | reverse complement strand
CGGTAACCGGAGGGGGGGGGCGGGTGTGGCTGCCCCTCCCCGAGCGGTGGTGCCCAGGGTAGAAATCCCGGCCTGGATCTACCCTCGGGAGGGGACTAGGGGTAAAACCCGGCTCGGATCTACCACCGGGAGGGGACTGGGGGTAAAATCTGGTCCGGATCTACCACCAAGAAGGGACTAGGAGTAAAACCCAGCCTGGATCTGTCCCCTGGAAGGGACTGGGGGTAAATCCTGGCATGGATCTGCCCCTGGGATGGGACTGGGGTAAATCCCGGCCCAGGACTACCCTCGGGAATGGACCGGGGGTAAAACCCGGCCTGGATCACAGCACCTCCATCATTCTCCTACAGGGGAAACTGAGGCAGACCCCCTCCCCCACCCCCTCACACTGCATGGGGGGGGTGGGCCAGGGTCAGGGGTCACCCCTGCCCCTCCCCCACAGTGTCCTGGGCAGGCCCCGCCCCGAGTCTGGCCTGACTTACGGGAATGGGGGGAGGGGCGGGCCTGGATGCCTGGGTTCCTCCGGGGAGGGGGACCCAGGTGTCCTGGCAGCCCCTCCCCCGCCCGATGCATCGCACGTGAGCACGGACACACACCCACACGCGTGACCATGGCCCTGCACACGCATGAGCAGTGACATACACACGATCGTGCTCATGCGCACACGTGTGATCATGGACCCGGGAGTGCGCTCACACACAGTCACATGTATGTGTGGATGTGGGGACGGACACATGTGAGCAGCCACACGTGGAGACGTGTGCACATGCTCCAACACACGCGTGAGCACACTCATACGTGATGTAGTCATGTGAATATACTTGCACACACACGCACGCGTGAGCACAATCACACRCGTGTGACTACAGCCACGTGCACGTGAGCCGGCTCCCACGCTCGCCACCACCATCACACGCGTGTGTGTGCAGCCATGCCCGAGCAGACTCACACACGCATAGGTCATGTGTCCCCCGCCAACCGGGCACCGCAGGGGGGAATGAGGAGGAGCCCTGCTGCCGGCTGTCATTAGCCCCACTGCTAATTAGCATATGCAAATGACTTCACTCCAGGGGGGGTCTGTAGTCAAGGAGRGGAGGAGATAATTAGAACTGGTAATTAGTGCAAGGTGCCCAGTGCAAGGCCGGTGCACAAGGGAGCAGCATGCATGGAGCCGGGTGCAAGGCTGGAGCACGCACGATGGGTGTGCAAGGGGGAGTGTGCAAGGAGCCCCCATGCAAGGCTGGGCTGGGAGCATCCGGGGAGAGTTTGCAAGGGTCAGGCATGCACGGAGCCCCGTGCAAGGYGGGTACATGAGCAGGCAGGGCGAGTGTGCCAGGGCTGGGTGYGCAAGGTGCCTTGTGCAAGGCTGGTGCACCAGCACACAGGGCAGTTGCACAAGGGAGCAGCGTGCAAGGAGCCCTGGTGCAAGGCTGGAGCGCGAGCACGCACGACAGATGTGCAAGGAGCCCCCGGGGCGAGTGTGCAAGGGCCGCGCGTGCAAGGCCGGGCACGCGCATGCGCGGGGAGCATGCGCGAGCAGCGCCCGGCGCCCGCTCAAGGCGCATGCGCATGCCGGGGCCGCGCCGGCCGCACCGCACCCCGGCCGCCGATCGCC
>NW_020448038.1:25949-26977 GCF_003343035.1 Apteryx rowi | reverse complement strand
AGGACTGGATCCAGTAGTACCTAGGCTCCTCTCTGAAGGAGTTTAGAAAGCAAGGGGGTCCAGTCTGAACCTCGTGACTCAACAGGAGGGTCTCCGTTGTGCATGCATCTGACCCTGTCCTTCATGCAGTAAATAACTGAGTGAACCTTGCCAATCAAACCTCGTTAAATTGTTCTTATTTACAATTGAAGTTTGTTAAGTCACTGTCTTACTGCAATAAATGTAGTGCTGCTTCCCTCTTATGAGTGAAGTGCATCACTCCTTTTGCGACACCTTGGTAACTTGTTTCACCATGACCAGTCTCCACTCTGTGCCACAGCTGAGGCTCTGAAGCCCAAATATACACAAGTGAATGCAGCCTGGAGCACAGGCATGAGCAGATGGAGATGCACAACCAGGATAAGGGTGATGCTTTCCTGGATCTGGAAATTGCAAATGAGGAAGTGATCAGGGATGGGATAGTGTCAGTCTTGCCTACAGTGACCATGAGAAAGTGGAGTCGCAAATCCCRAGGGGAGTGAGGAAGGACAGTAGCAGAGTACAGAGCCTGGACTTGAGAGGAGCAGACTTTGGCCTGTTCAAGGGACTGCTGGGGGTGCACCCTTGGTCTGAAGGAAGAACTAGAGGTGAGGGGGGTTTCTTTTGCTTCTTTTTTGGGAATAATTTCCTGATGTGCAGAAGGAAAGACTAGTACCTGGGATGGATGTCCATGAGTCTGTTCTGCACCTTCCTTAGTCCTGGCATTTCTGTGCATATACGGGCAGATGCAAGGCCCCCTGTACCTCCTTTTCCTCCTTTGAAAACTCATCTGATAGTGGTACACCTTCTTGTCTSCAGTGTCTTGCTGGCCAACTCCTTTGCTCACAGCAATCAATGAACTGCCATCAGTTCCTGCTCCACCTCAGGAGTGGTGCAATATTTGGGACCCTTCTGGTCCTTCACAGAAGCACAGAATGGTTGAGGTTGAAAGGCACCTCTGGAGATCATCTAGTCCAACCCCCCTGCTCAAGCAGGGTCACCTAGAGCAC
>NW_020448038.1:21375-25062 GCF_003343035.1 Apteryx rowi | reverse complement strand
GTTCCTCTCCGCCCACCTCTCCAGCCTGTCCAGGTCTCTCTGAATGGCAGCACAGCCTTCTGGGGTATCAGCCACTCCTCCCAGTTTTGGATCCGCAGCAAACTTGCTGAGGGTRCACTCTGTCCCTTCATCCAGGTCATTGACTGTGGGGGGATGCTTCCAGCTCCCAGCTTCCCCCCCTCCCCCATACACATTTGGTGCCAGTTACAAGTAGTCTGAATTCCTGTGTTTTACGCTCCGAAAGGGAGGATGTCAAGACTTGGAGATAAGGTTCTGCTTGGGCCCCAGGACCCTGAGAAACARTAGCCTCCTCTCACTGCTGGGGCAGTGTTAATTGCTCTGGTCAGGACTGTCTCCTCCTCATCAGGACCCTGAGAGATAACACCTGCTTTTACTGCTGGGGCCCCATTGCAGACTGGAATTAACTCCTTCTTACTCCAGCTACGGGATCTCTCCTTGGGACTACCACTGCAAGAGTCAAGCGGTCATTCACAGTCACTCAAACTCCTTTCTTCAGCACTGAGGAGTGTGTGAGGCAGCTAGCCTGCCCTTGGGGGTGTTCGGCCACCCCCTCCCCCCCAACCCATGACTGTGGGTGTGATGGTCATAACAACAACGGAGGAGAGTTGAACCCTGCAGCAGCCAAGAGCCAGGGACTGCGCCTGCGTGAAGGAAACTGCAACTGACCTAGCAACTCCACCTCCACCTCCCCCCAAAGGGTTTAAATAGGTTGGCCCCAGAGGCTGTCTTTGGCTCTTTGTGGGTGACAGTGGGGCTGCCAGCTTGCGGAACCCCTTGGGACGGGGACGACCTCCTGCAGTTACTTCCCTGGGATTGAGTGTACGTTCCCCTGAGGCAACGCGTGGGTAAGATCATTCAGAATTGGTTTGCCTAGTTCATTCATCTGGGTATTTACAGCTAGTATAAATTAGCTATCCTTTTCTGCTTACTAAGTAGTTACTGTTAGCATAACTTTTAGTGTAATTAGAAATAAATATTGTAGTTAAACTAWGTTTCTGTAAATAAGAATTGTTGCTTTGTACCATTGCAGCTTCTGTAGTAAATTTTGATCTTTGAGACAAGTTGTGGAGTCATGCAGTAAATCTCCTCTCCACCTCCTCCCCTCCCTCGCACCACACGAAACCCACACAGTCTGGGACTGTGAGATGGTCGGTTGTCCCACGACAACATATTTACATATATCCACATATATGTGTGTGTATATGTGTGTGTGTGCATTTATTATATATATCTTTCATGACAGAGCACTTGTGTAGAACAACAGACTCCCCACACAACCGCAGGAACTGTGGTTTCGTAGCTCTGTGCTGTGCACGGTTCATTTGTACCAGCTGATAAGTGTTTCTTTCTAACTGCAACAGCAGTCTCCTTCTTTCAGTGTCCAAAAAGTCCCGGAGAAGCCAACCAAATCCCTGCTGGCATGAACTTGGTGATGAGTCCATTCAGTTGACTCCGGCACCCTGCTGGATCCACGGCAGCGGGAGCCCAGCACAAGCCCCCTGCCCAGTGCAGCATGGGGGTGGCTCAGGCCTCCCTGGAGAGCCCCAGCCCAGCAGGGAACAGCCCGGCAAGGCCACCGCATTTCGGGCCTGTCATCTCCAGATACAGAAGTGGCCTCACTAGTCATTTCACAGCCCTGTTGCTGCTGCTCAGCTGCTCAGGCTGACGTGACCTCACAGCTGCTTTGCTGATGCCCTTCCTGCTGCTGGCCTATCCGGGACGCAGGCAGAAGTGACCTCACAGTCCACTCCGAGGCCATAAACCTGCTTCTGGCCTATCAGCAGCAGAGACTGAGGTGACCTTACATGAACCTACAGCANGTTCATTCATCTGGGTATTTACAGCTAGTATAAATTAGCTATCCTTTTCTGCTTACTAAGTAGTTACTGTTAGCATAACTTTTAGTGTAATTAGAAATAAATATTGTAGTTAAACTATGTTTCTGTAAATAAGAATTGTTGCTTTGTACCATTGCAGCTTCTGTAGTAAATTTTGATCTTTGAGACAAGTTGTGGAGTCATGCAGTAAATCTCCTCTCCACCTCCTCCCCTCCCTCGCACCACACGAAACCCACACAGTCTGGGACTGTGAGATAGTCAGTTGTCCCACGACAACATATTTACATATATCCACATATATGTGTGTGTATATGTGTGTGTGTGTATTTATTATATATATATTTCATGACAGAGCACTTGTGTAGAACAACAGACTCCCCACACAACCGCAGGAACTGTGGTTTCATAGCTCTGTGCTGCCTGCGATGATTTCTACCAGCTGATAAGTGTTTCTTTCTAAATGCAACAGCAGTCTCCTCCTTTCAGTGTCCAAAAAGCCCCAGAGAAGCCAACCAAATCCCTGCTTGCATGAACTCGGTGATGAGTCCATTCAGTGGACTCCGGCACCCTGATGGATCCATGGCAGCGGGAGCCTGGCACAAGCCCCCTGCCCCGCGCAGCCTGGGGGCAGCTCAGGCCTCCCTGGAGAGCCCCAGCCCAGCAGGGAACAGCCCTGCAAGGCCAGCGCCTTTCTGGCCTGTCATCTCCAGAGACAGAAGTGGCCTCAGAAGCCATCTCACAGCCCTGTTGCTGCTGCTCAGGCTGACGTGACCTCACAGCTGCTTTGCTGATGCCCTTCCTGCTGCTGGCCTATCCGGGACTCAGCAGAAGTGACCTCGCAGGCTACACAGAGGCCATCAGCCTGCTTCTGGCCTATCAGCAGCAGAGACAGAGGTGACTTTGCATGAACCGACAGCAACCAAGAGCCTGCTGATGACCTATAATCTACAGAGAAGGAAGTGACCTCCCAGTCAGCATCAGAGCCATGTCCCCACTTTTGGCCTATCAGGTACTCAGGCAGCAGTGACCTCGCAATGAACATCCAAGCCACGTGCCTGTTTCTGGCCTATCACCACCAGGGACTGAGGTGACATCACAAGAACCTACATGAGCCAAGAGCCTCCTGTTGGCTTGTCAGCTCCAGAGAAATAAGTGACCTCGCAATGAGGATCGAAGCCATGTGCCCACTGCTGGCCTATCAGCACTCAGGCAGAAGTGACCTCACCAGCACAAACTTCAGTCTTCTGCCTGGTTCTGACATATCAGGCGCTGATGCAAAAACGACCTCACATTTAGCATTGAAGCCACAAGCCTGTTCCTGGCCTCTGAGCAGCAGGCAAAGAGGAGACATGAAAAGAAGCTACATGAACCAAGAGTCTGCTGTAGGCCAATCAGCTTCAGAGAGAGCAGTGACCTCAGAATATGGATTTAAGCCATGTGTCTCCTGCTGGCCTATCAGGTGCTCAGGCAGCAGTGACCTCACAAGCACAAACCCCAGCCATGGCCCTGCTGCCCGCCTGACATGTTCTCACACAGAAGTGACCCTGTCATTGAATCCCAGGAACCTGGGGAAGGTTGTTCTCCAGGATTTGATTGCTTCTACAGTGGCTTCCCAGGAGCTGGCAGAGGGCCTACGAAGTAGCAGTGCCCTGGCCCCAGGCACACGTCAGCACCTTCACCTTGCAAGCCGTGGGACCGGTCCTTCCTCCCCTCAGTCCTCTGAGCAGCCAGCTCCTCCCCAACAGGGTGACAAGAGCCTGAGGTCTCCTTGCCCACCCAGAGGGCATGCTCCTGATGGACTCCCAGAAGCACTGCCGGCTGCTTGTCC
>NW_020448038.1:18555-20176 GCF_003343035.1 Apteryx rowi | reverse complement strand
TCTTTCTTCCTCCACCTCTCCCACAGAAATTTATCTTACTCTGCGAGGTGTGTCAGGAGCCCATGGCATGAGCAGAGGAGGCTGTATCCAGCCCCGTGGCTCAGGTCTTGGGATCCTTGGCACCTCAGGAGGGTCACTGCCACTTGGCTTTTCCAGGCCTGTGCTGTGAGGTCTCACGCACATACTTACTCTTTCAGTGGACTCCCCAGGCTGCCCAGATTGTCAGCGTGGCATTTCCCTGGAATCAGCTCTTTCTCCACAGTCCTGATGCAAGGGGAAAAATACAGTTTGGTGTAGACTGAGGTGGGACCAAAAGAAGTATCACTGAAGAGCAGAGAAGGCATCAAGTAGTTTATAGTCACCCTCAGGACACTCAGTCCTAATCTTTTCTCTTTCAGACTAAAATCAGGCTTCATTCTGCAGCCACTGGAGACAGTGGAAAGGAGGGTTGAGCTCTCTGCCATGAGCCAGTCAGGGCACATCTGGCTCCAGGCAACTGGCAGAAATGCCCTTTTTTTTGGGGGGGGGATTGTTTTAAATGTTTGCAGTACCAGGGCACAACATTGATCATAACACTCTCTCCAAGACTGGTAGTCTGCCAGTTCTGCCCTTTCTTTATTTTGCTCCTCTTTCATTGAGGCTGCCAGGCTGTGGTGTGGGGAGAGGGGACGGGAGACGAGGCAGCATGGGCGTGCCAGCAGTTTGGCAGGGCAGGGSCAGTGGGCAGTGGGGGCTGCAGCAAGGGGTCATGGCTGGTGTTTCTGCAGCACAATGGCTGTCATGTTCACCTCACATGCGAAAGTCCTGCACTGACCCCAGGTAGAAACAAGCCATTTCCTTGGTGCTGGTGCCACTCTCCCAGCAGAATGGGGACATAGGAGGAGGGTGCTCTGCTTCTCCTGGTGCTGAGGCCAGCTCCATGAGGCTGGTCCAGCTTTGCCTGAGGGTCCTCTTGGTCCTCAGCTCTGCTCTGACATGGCTGGAGCAGGGACAAGAGCTCTTGGGGCCGGGCTGGGAGAGCTCTCCTGGGAGTTTCTCTTTTGCAGTGGAGCGGTGAGGAGCATCATGGCTCCCATCTGTGCCCTGTCCCAGCACCCGCAGATGGCCCCATGGAGCTGCTGTGCAGGCACCGCACAGGGCAGGGTGCATTCAGGGTTGGGGAAACATCCCGCTGGCATGGTCCCCACGACAGCCCTCAGTGACCTGTCCCCTCACAGCCTGCCTGCTTTGGCAACCAAGGGCACAGACCGACCTCCTCTCTTCTGCGCCTGGCATGTCTTGGTTCCCCTCCTTGAGACCTGGCTCTGCACCACAAGCCCCTGGTGTGTGTCCTCACCCTGCCCATTCACACAGCTGAGCTGACATTGGTGCTTTCCTCTCCCAGGCCCTTTCCAACCCAGCCCAGACCCTTCCCGGCTCTCCCCACCTCCCTTGTCCTCTTCCCAGACCACCCAGTGGTGGTGGTGGCCCCCAGCAGTGCATGCCACAGGGGGCTGCAGAGCTCTGGGCACTCACTCCACAGCCCCAGACCCTCTGAAGGGCACAGAAGCTCTGGGGATCAGGGGGATGTATGTCAGCTGCCCCATCAGCCTCCAAGCTGGGACTGGCCCCAGTGGCACAA
>NW_020448038.1:10197-13198 GCF_003343035.1 Apteryx rowi | reverse complement strand
CAGTGTGCAGGACAGCATAGAGGAAACCACTGGCCCAGGCAGCTGCTGCCATTTTGACACAAGCTCTGGTGCTCATGAGGGTCCCATAGTGCAGGGGTTTGCAAATGGAACAAAGCGGTCATAGGCCATGACAGTGAGGAGAGAATACTCTGCTGAAATGAAGAAAAAGAAGAAAAATAACTGGGCAGCACATCCCAAGTAGGAAATGGCCCTGGTGTTGCTCAGGGAATTGGCCATGGATTTGGGGACTGTGGTGGAGATGGTGCCAAGGTCAAGGAGGGAGAGGTTGAGGAGGAAGAAGTACATGGGGGTACCAAACCAAAAAATGCTCCTGCCAAAGAAATTCTGGGATGAAACAGACAGGAAAGGCAGTAGAGGGTTGACGGGGTGGTACAAGTCCCATGGACAAAAGGGTTTCCTTTTTCTCCTTCTCCAGAGAATGAAATCCTCAGCTCTCCACAAAGAAGAAGCTGGGACACGAGCTTTGCCACTAACATGGAGGCAGAGAAGCTCCTGAGTCCCTTACAGACAGAGGCTGCTCCAAAGGCCACCACCCCAATTGCACTCGACCCCCAGGCATGCCTGCCTCACTGCTGGGCACCCTCCAGCCCCAGCCAGGAGGTTTGTGGGGAAGAGAGTGGGGTCTGCAGCCTGCAGCCCTGGCCACCCAGCAGCTGTGGTGGGACCCCGCTCCTCTACATGACACTGAGCTCTCCTGCATTTCCCCAGTGTGGAGCCTGCATCCCCTCCAGCTGGCAATACAGCCTGGCAGAGAGGGTCAACACGGGAAACACCATGTCTGTTCCGGGGTGTGAAGAGAGAGGGGAGGTCAGAGGGGGATCTGCTCATGCCCTGGGCASTGATTCCCTCCCTGCAGCCAGTACAGCTCTGCTGATGCCCTGTAACTTGTGAGGCCAGTGGATGGGACTCCGATCTGCTCTGGCTCTAAAGATTTCTCAGCCCTTCAGACCCAGCATGCAAAGCACTGGTCTGGGGACACCTCAGCAGTCGAAGGACCTGAATGCCTGGCGTGTTCCTGAGAACGTTTCTGTAGTTTCCCAGCACTGGTTTGACTCCTGTTGTCCATGGAGCAGAGACTCCTTTTAAGGATGAACTTGCTCACTGTGACTCTGAAGACAAGCTTGACCAGGCAGTACAAGTGCCAGCAGGGCCTCAAACTCACAACAGTGTCCCCCGCCCAGTACTTTGCCTTCCAATCGCTTCCTCCTAGAAGATTTGGGTTGGGAGGGACTGCCAGAGATCTCCAGGACCATGATCTGCTCTGAGCTGGGCTAACTTGACAGTTAGATCAGGTTGGTAGGTGCTTTCTCCAGGAGAGTTTTTAAAGATATCCTGTCCCTTACTCCTGTGCTACTCAACTACCAGGTTATTTCTTTATTTTTTCCTTCAACCCATTTGAAATTTCCCTTCCTGCATCTTCTCCTTGTTGTCTCTTGTCCTTTCCTCCCCTTGGTCCCCACCCAGACCATCCCACCAACTTTGACTGAGGACAATCACAGCCTCACCTCGAAGCACAGCCTTGCTGGGAGCTCCTGGGATCGTGCAGATGGGCTGTGGTGGCCATCTTCAAGCAGAGCTATGTACTGCAGATCCCTACGTGGTCTCAGATGAGAACATATGGAGACATAACATGACCCATGGCAGAGCCTGTTGGCCAATGCCAGGGTAGAGCTGGGGCAGCAGGCATGAGAAGAGAAGACCTCCAGCAGCTCCTCTCCACACGCTCGCAGGGAGTGATGCACCCAGCAGTGCTCCTGAGAGAGGATGGTGACAAAGGATGGTGGGCACCATGAGCTGCANGTGGCCTCAGTATGTATGTGGCTTCTGCCTGGGGCACCTAGATAACACGCAGCTGCAATGGGAGAGCTGTGTCCTTGTGGAGGGCAGCTTGCAGCCCAGCCAGACACCCCAGGGAAATGGCGGAATGTCCTAAGGATGGGGTGTCCTGGCAAAAGAGTTGGCTCATTCCCAGACCCCTACACTGCATTGCCCAGAGCCCCACAGGTTAGAGGGGGACTTGGGCACCTCACTGTTAAGAACACATCTGCAGGGCAGCACCTGCAGTGTCTCGGTGTCTGAACTGCATCAGAAACCCCCCTGCCCAGAGAGTCCAAGGGGAAGCACAAGGGCAGCATGGGCAGATGAGAAACATGGTGCAATACCATGATATTTGTGCGGAGGGAGGCAGGGCCAGGGAGGGACAGAGGGGCACTCATGAGTGTCTCCTCTCCTGCATGTCCGGCTGCCGAGGAAACGACTCCTGCCCTGGACCCCCCAGCCTTGAGAGCAGAGGGCTGTGCTGGCTGGGGGAGATGAGACGTTGGAGTTGATAGTTTCCTCTCACACTTTGAGCCTGACTCTGCTGCCTGGAGCCATCCCTGCGGGGACCTGTTTCTCTGTCCCCATGTCTCTCCCCTCTCAGTGCTCACACACCCCATCCCACCCTCTGGGAGCTCAGCTCTGCCCTGCAGAAACCTCCTGGGGGCAGGACACTGCCCAGGGCACCTTTGTGTTTGCCGGTGGTCTTGGTCCATGCTCCTATTGCAATCAATGGAGATGGAGGGTGGGAGACAGTTGCTCACACAGAAACACCTGGTGACATTAGAAGAGACAGAGATGGTCAAAAACATGTGCCAGTGTCTGCTTGCTCTGATGGAGCAAGTGTGTCACCCACATCCTTCTAGAGCATGAGGTGGGGGCCAGGAGGGGAACTGCCTTGGCTACCTGAAATGATATTAGATGCCCACTGCTACCAGAGCTCAACTCACTGGGAAGCTGAGACACATGCAGATCCCAACATTGCAAACAGTTGATGTCGTACAGTGCTGACACTTGATTCCATGACATAGAAACAGGCCTGCAGGGCCATGTCAGATGCCTSGGGGTGTCCAGCMCATCCRCATGTCTCTAGCAGATACACCATGGGGTCTAAAGGAAAACTATGCCCCTTTGGAGTGGCTGCTGGGCAAGTGCCCCAGGG
>NW_020448038.1:6934-9366 GCF_003343035.1 Apteryx rowi | reverse complement strand
CAGAGGGCTCATCCTCCCCGAGCTCACAGCTGGACATCCAGTCCTCCAGCTGGGCATGGACCCTTGTCTGGGGGTGACTTTTGGGGTCAGGACCAGCACACAGGGTGGGTGATATTGTCTCAAGGAAATGTGCTGGGGACAGGGCATGAGGGACAGCAGCACACTGATATGCTTCCCAGGTCCTGCTTCCTTCAACACAAGCTACCACAAGGGGTCCCAGCCTTCCCTTTGGTGCGTCTCTTCAGGAGGGATGATGGCACTAGGAGCTGGGAGGGTGGGAAGCATTAATCCTTCTTCAACCATTTCCCAGGCCATGTGGAGAGCTAGGACAACAAGGACTTCTGGCTCTGCACCATGAGCTCACTTTAGTGTACCCACACTCTGAACATTGTCTTGGATTAAATGTCAACATTTTTCTCTCCAAGACACTTTCAAGGCCAGTTCCACTTCCTTCTCATCTCTCCCAATCCCTCCTCTGAACTCGCTGGCCATTTCTGCACTTCATTCCCTGCTCTCCCCACTGGGCACCAAGCGGACGGTGCTGCTCTACAGAGCGAGCAGGCTGTGGGGCCACAGGACCACAGGGTGACTCTGCACTGGCCGTGCTGGTCAGGGTGGGAGGCAGATCCAAGCAAATGTGGATCATGACCTCTAATCCCTCCAGGGGACTGCGGATGTGATATGTGCTTGGAGGGACTATGGAGTATTTCCAAAGCTACTAGTTGTGTCCAGGTTCACCTCTAGATCTTGCCCCTGGTATTTCACAGAGGGTGACAGGAATCACTCTCCAGTCTCCCTTCCCTGTGCCAGTTGGGTGCCCACTGCCTCTTCTGGGATTGCAGAGTCCTCCTTTGTCCACGGATACCTGGGTTTAGTTCTTTACCTTTAAGTGACTCCATCTTGGAGGACCTTTCCCTTTGTGAGGCTCCACTCACTGCCCACGCCAGGCACACGCTGTTGCAGGAGATGCCCTGTGCTCTACTGGCAGCTCCAGCTTCGCCTCCAGAAAGATGGTGATCAGACACTGGGCCTTAAAATGTGGGACAGCTGTGGGTATGTAAATCTGTGACCATTCATCCCCTCCACTGTCACTGGACACCAATGGGTGAGTTCTAAATTCAGCCCTCGGTCTCTATGAGCTCATTACACGATTAAGAGCTTTTTGCTCCTGAACTCATGGACAATCCTGTGCAGCGGGCCCTTCTGGAGTGCAATTCCTTGGGCCTATTCTTGACACCAGCTTTGGAAGAAAAGCCCAGCCTTCAAGCACTGCACCAGGAAGAACCTACATTATTACAGAGATACTGTGAGGGAGTCAGGTCCGATCCAGTGTTGGACACAACTTTATATAGGCACCAGTTGAGAAAGAGCAGTCCCAGTAAAGGGGAAATGAATCCAACCATTTGTGTAGCAACATGGTGACAAATAATAATAACAACAGAAATAGTAGTAATAATACAAATAAAGTGAACAAACAAAGCTCAGTCCTGGTAGAGGACACAGGGGGAGTCATTTGTTGAGAGCAATGGCAATGTTACCACTGCTGAAAAATGTCCATGAAATCACTTTCCTCAGGGCATCTTTGAGCTCCTTGTTCCTCATGCTGTAGATGAGCGGGTTCAGAGTTGGAGGCACCACCACATACAGAACACTCACCACCATATCCAGAGCTGGTGAGGAGAGGGGGGGGGGCTTCAGGTAGGCAAACAGGTCAGTGCTGACAAAAAGGGAGAACATGGCCAGGTGAGGGAGGCACATGGAAAAGGCTTTATGCCGGCCCTGCTCAGAGGGGATCCTCAGCACAACAGTGAAGATCTGCGCGTAGGACAGCACAACGAAAATGAAACACCCAAAGACTAAACAGAAACTAAATACAAGAAGCCCAACTTCGCTGAGGTAGGAGTCTGAGCAGGAGAGCTTGAGGATCTGCGGAACTTCACAGAAGAACTGGTCCACTGTGTTGCCTTGGCAGAGTGGTATGGAAAATGTGTTAGCGGTGTGCAGCACAGAACAGAGAAAACCGCTGCTCCAGGCAGCTGCTGCCATTCTGACACAAGCTCTGCTGCCCATGATGGTCCCGTAGTGCCAGGGGTCTGCAGATGGCAACATAGCGGTCATAGGCCATGACTGTGAGAAGACAATATTCTGCTGAAAATAAGAAAAAGAAGAAAAAGACCTGGGCAGCACATCCTGAATAGGAAATGGCCCTGGTGCCCCACAGGGAATTGGCCATGGATTTGGGGACAGTGGTGGAGATGGAGCCAAGGTCGAGGAGGGCGAGGTTGAGGAGGAAGAAGTAGATGGGGGTGTGGAGGTGGTAGTCACAGGCTACGGCTGTGATGATGAGGCTGTTGACCAGGAGGGCAGCCAGGTAGATGCCCAGGAAGAGTGCAAAGTGCAAGAACTGCAGCTCCCGCGTGTCTGCAAATGCC
>NW_020448038.1:0-1330 GCF_003343035.1 Apteryx rowi | reverse complement strand
ACCTGAAGAAAAGCTCCTTCCCTTTCTAGTAGCCCTTCTCTTGACCTCCTCTTGGAAAGACCCCTTGCACATATCCTGTGCATGAGCTAGAGCTGTGCGCAGACCTGACCCACACAGCACTCTCTCAGCAGGAGAATGAACCTGCCCTGCCGAGAGTCGCTCCTCTCACCCAGACCTTCTCCCCACACTGCTTTGGGAAGCTCCCTGGGCAGGATGAGGGCTGACCCTCACAGGCAGCAGAGTCACTATCCCGGGCACACAGCACCCTGGGGCACAGGGACACTGCTCTGAATCACAGCCCTGCACAGACCTAGGTGTGCTCCCTGACTTCACACCCCTGCAGCCACCCCTGGCAGAATGGAGCTGCACGCCCTGTCCCTGTGATGGTGTGGAAGGAAAACCCTGCTCTGGAGCATCTCCTCCTCTGCCTGTGCACTGGAGGAGTCAGGAGACCAATCCTTAAAAAGCCTATCAGTTATGGGATGGGATGGGTTTAGAAGACCCCTCCAGGAACCTCAGTAGCATTGCCCTGCAGCCAGAGACTTACCGTGTTCAGAGCTGTGAAGATTTCTCCCACAAGGAGCTTTCCTCTCTCCTCCCACTCCACACTGCCTTGCACTTCTCTCTGCCTGGTCTCCTTTCATGTCAGCAGCAGCAGGCAGTGTCCAGAGCCCTGCTGCTCTTTCCAGAGGAGCGTCTCTTGCACACAGCTGTCTCTGGGCAGTGCTTCCTGGTTGCCAGGAGCTCCCTCCATCCCCAGAGCCTGGCCCCGCTCAGGAGCAGAGGCCCAGCTGAGTTCATGAATTTTCCTGTCCCTTGTGCTCCCTCCTCCTGGAAAATGTTCACTGGAATAAACTAAAATAATCACTGATGGTCCCTCTCTAAGCAATACAGAGAGACCAGTTACAGCATTGTAACTTGTTTCATCAGAGGATTGTTATCTACGACAGGTAGAAATGTCCCGCTTTGGAAATCCATATTCCCATGTCTTAACTAGGCAGGACACCTAGAAGCGGACAAGAAGGAAGCTCATTTTCCCATCCTTCAAGTATTGATTCAGATGAGTTAATCTGGGCATCTCATGCCCGTTTAGAAGCCCCTGGGATGCAGTGGGATGCAGATCCCTCCTATGAACTCCACAGACATACAGGCGGTGGGATTCCCCTTGCAAAAAAATGATATGGGCACAACAGAGGTGTCTGCATGGGAGCTCCTTGTCTAAGCTCCGGTTATAATTCCTGGAGATGGAGGGTGGGAGTCAGCTGCTCACAAACAAACACCTGGTGACATTGGAAGAGACAGAGGTGGACCAAGGCATGTGCCAGAGTCT
>NW_020448037.1:15461-17143 GCF_003343035.1 Apteryx rowi | reverse complement strand
CAGATCCTCAAGCTCTCCTGCTCAGACTCCTACCTCAGGGAAGTTGGGCTTCTTGTAGTTAGCGCCTTTGTAGCCCTTGGGTGTTTCATTTTCATTGTGCTGTCGTACGTGCAGATCTTCACTGCTGTGCTGAGGATCCCCTCTGAGCAGGGACGACACAAAGCCTTTTCCACGTGCCTCCTGCACCTGGCCGTGGTCTCCCTGTTTGTCAGCACTGATCTGTTTGCCTACCTAAAGCCCCCCTCCATCTCCTCCCCAGCTCTGGATCTGGTGGTGACTGTTCTGTACGCGGTGGTGCCTCCAACACTGAACCCTCTCATCTACAGCATGAGGAACAAGGAGCTCAAGGAGGSACTGAAGAAACTCGTTCAGTTGGTACTGTTTCAGCAGCAATAAGCTGCCCATCTCTCCTCACAAGTGATTTCCAAGCGATTTCAGGCAACAKTTGTGGTTKGGGCRTTCTATCTGTGATAAGCGTGTTTGTACACAAACATCTGAATTCATCTCTCTTCTCCAGAGGCACAAAACCTGTTTATCTGACCCAGAGGCTTTGTRTAAATCTGCTGATTACTGTGTCAGAGCTGGCCTCCCTTAYTGCATCTCTGTAATAAAGAGGAATTCATCAGTACACTGTGTGAAGACTGGGCTCTTCTTCCCAAGCTGGAGCCAAGAATGTGCTCTGGGAATTGCCCCTTGAAAAGCCCCTTTTGCCATGCCTGGGTTTTCCATGGGCGAAGCAGGATGTGCTCATAGGGYGATGTGTGAGGGAATGAGGGCTGGATTCAGCCTTCAYTTGTGGGTGCCCAGTGGCCCTGGAGAGGGTGAGTGCTCAAGTGGTATCTGCTGGGGGCTGTCTCAAATTTTAGAGGGCTGGTGAGAGATGCCCATCCTTCTGGAAGGCAATATGGAGCCACCAGGTGAGTGCAGGGTATCTCCAGGGACAGCATGTGCCTGGGATGGGCAGTGAGTGGAGACTCCCAAAACCAAGTGGAGTCACCCAAAGGWAAAGGGCCAAACCGAAGAATGCACAGCGGAGGGGTGCTGGAACGGCTGGGCAGGCCAGCATGGACACACTGACCTGGGGAAAGGCTCTCTGGAGAACAAGGAGGCCTCCAGAGAAGAGCAAAAGAACAATTGCATGTTTGCAGGGAGGAATAAATGAAAACCTTTTTCTCTGTGTGTCAGCTCAGGGCAGGCTGCTCTGTCATGGGACACTTTCACTAAATGAACATGTTCATTGTACCACATTTCATCGCTCCTACATTTAGACTAACTTTAGATGTTAGGGTTAATGTAACATTYTTGCCTACTATCAGTCCTTGACCTCGTGCTATTACAGATGGTGTTTCTCTTGTAACTATAGCTTTAAAGATGGATTGTGACTGATCTTCAATACCTGAGTTGTCCCATGGGCAACGTGAAAAGGCAGAACCTGTTAGAGACACATTTCAGGTGGTTTTTTTCCAGTTATCAGTGTTCCCACAGTTAGCAGGTAACACCATATGTCCCTGCAAGAGAAGACACCCAGGTCTTGGACATAACCCAGGCCTCACTTACAGTTAACTTACTGCCTTCAGTGTCTACAGCATCCCATGCTCCTTTTCCATGGGAAAAGAGCAGAGTCACCCAGACTGATCCCCAAGCTGGATGTTTAACCACAGCCTCACCTCCAGGACTTTGAT
>NW_020448037.1:6122-13905 GCF_003343035.1 Apteryx rowi | reverse complement strand
CAGAGCACCAAGACACTGGGACCTCCACCCGTCCCTGCCACAGGGCAGCCCACCACTGTGACAAGCTCCACCTCCCTCATGCCTCACAGAGGGTTGCCAGCCAACATGTGCCTCTGCAGCAGGGACACACAAGGGACACGACCAGACATGGCGGCAGACAGGTGACCCCCAGGGGCCCCAAAACAAACAAAGCCAACGCTCCATGCCTTCAATTTGCTTGTAGTCCTCCAAGACCTTGCAACAGTTCCATGCTCTGAACACCCAGTCACAACCCTGGGCTTGGTCACTTCCCACCTCCAGGAAGCACAGAGCAAGTGCTCTCCCAGGGGCTCAGCAGGCCAGCTTTTGCCTCTCTTCTGCCTCACATGCTCTCAAGGCACTCACCCAACCGGCCTCCCTACTGACTGGTTCTCTGGGGCTTCAGTGGAGGAGGCTGAAATTCTTTGGCACCACTCGCCCTCTCTCAGTTGTTGCTCAGGTGGCTCACCAATGAGCACAGCGTGGCACACACACACGCTGACCATCATGCACAGGGCCGGGGCACCAGTCCCACACAAACAGGTGTCCAGCGAGGAAAATGGCACAAGGTTTCCACTGCTCTCAAGCATTTGCATTCCCCTGTCTCACCAAGGGCTGCCATTTCTCTCCCAGGCAAAGCCTTGAGACAAGCCAGCAAGTTTCAGAAGAGCACAGGACACATGGAGAAGCCAGCAAAATCTCTCCCTCCAGGGTCCTACATGGCATGGCACAGGGAGAGTCCAAGAGCACCAGCAAAGTCACCCACTGAAGGAGCTTGGGGTGTGGGAAAGCAAAACTTGTTAGTCCTCATTTTTGGTACAAGGAGCTCTCCTCTAAACCAGCACCAGGGGGCAGGCTGCAGGAAGGACCATTTCTCTCTCTTTCTTTAGCAAGCAATTGACTCCCAACTCTCCACACACTGACAGCTTGACTTCTCAGCACTGCAGGGAGACTATCCCATCAGGGCCTCAGCTGGTGGCATGTCCTTTTGGAGTGCTTGCTGGGAAAGCACCCCAGGGCCTCTCAGGTTTCCTACCAGTGCCCGAACAACTGAATCCCACCACTGCCTTTAGGAAAAGTACATCCCATCTACATCCAACAGTATTGCATAGATGGGAGGCACATCACACCAAGGTCTCGGCTCTAGTCTCTGCACTCTCAAACACTTCCAGCTTTTCTCTCCATGAACAACTTCACACCACCAGATCATGTGAACAGGGACTGTGCTAGTGGTGTCCACAGGTTGGTTCGATCCCAGGACATCCAGGCCCAGGGAATGTTTCAGTGGCACTTGTCCTTCCTGGARATTGGTTCACCTCTGTCACAGGCCCCAGGCTGCTACAAATCAGCTCAGGCAGCCAACCCCTCTCCTACCACATCTGCACAGCCCAGCTCTGTTTCTCACTGGCCTTGGGCACTGCAGACATTGCTCTGTCAGTGGGAACCTCCTTTCACCATTACATTGCCACCTGCTATCCATGCCAGCATGTCTCTGCTCTGAAGTGGGGCCATTCCACACACAGTGTCCTCAACCCTTGGTAACATCTTTCACCATGACCAGTCTGTGCTCTGTGCCACAGCTGAGGCTCTGCAACCCAAATATACACAAGTGAATGCAGCCAGGGACACAGGTGTGAGCAGATAGAGATACAAAAGCCAAATAAGGGTGATGTTTTCCTGGATCTGGAAACTTCAAATAAGGAGGAAGTGATCAGGGACAGGATAGTGTCAGCCTTGCCTACAGTGACCATGAGAAAGTGGAGTCCCAGATCCTCAGGAGAGTGAGGAAGGACAGTAGTAGAGTACAGACCCTGGACTTGAGAGGAGCAGACTTTAGCCTGTTCAAGAGAGTGGTGGGGGAACCCATGGGAGGCAGCTGTCAAAGGCCCAGGAGCTCAGGAAAGCCAGCAGGTCTTTAAGGACAGCACCTGCCAAGCACAAGGATGGTCCATCCCCACACTCAGTAAAACTAGCAGATATCTCAGGGGACCAACTTGGCTAAAAAGGGACCTCGCACCTTAGCTCCAGGGTGATAGGGCAGCATACAGAGGGGCAAGAAGGGAGAGGCAAAGGAGGCATTTAGAAATATTGTCCAGGGTCATAGGCTTGGTGTTAGGGAAGAAAAAGCTCCCTGAGGATTGACACTTGCAGGGGATGTCATGGGCATGAAGATGAGCTGCTACTGCTTCAAGTAAGAATCAAAGAATAAAAAAAGAAAATGTGGCCTCACCGCTGAATGGGACAGGGAATCTTGCAGCAGCAGATGCAGATAGGTCTGAGCACCCAAACCCCTTGTTAGCTTCCGTTTCCACAAGCAAGGTCTTCCGGGCTGTTGTGCCTTGAGTCAGGATTCCAGAGGAGAAAAACAGCCACCAGTGGACGAGGTTCGTGAGGGATTACTTGTGAGAATTCAAACGATACAGGTCAATGAGGTTGGATGGGCTGCAGCCAAGGATACTGTGAGAGCTGACTGCTGTCCCTGCAAGGCCACTTGCTATCATCTTTGAAAGGTTGTGGAGATGGGGTGAAGTCCCAATGACTGCAGAAAGGCAATTGTTACATGCATCTTCCAAAAAGGCCACAAGGGCAACCTGGGGAGTTGCAGGCAGTTCAGCCACACTTTGGTTAGCAGTGAGTCATGCAGCGAATCCTCTCAGATCACATTTCTGGGCACATGAAGGAGAAGAAGGTGCCTGGGAACAGTTAGCATGCATTTGCCCAGGGTAAATTCTGCCTAACCAACCTGATTGACTTCTATGACTAAAAAAAAAAACCCTTCTATTTGTGGATGGAGAAGAGTAAATGTCCTTTACCTAGACTTTAGCAAGGTGTTTGACACTGTTTCCCACAATATTCCTGCATGCACATTAGAATGTTACAGTCTAGAAGAGTAGATAAAAGGATGGGTAAAAGCTGCTTGGATGATCAGAGGCTCAGAGGGCAGTGGTGAATGGGAAATAATCTTCCTGGAGGCCAGGGAGAAGTGGACCACCACAGGGTCTCTCCAGGAACTTGTCCTTTTTATCATCTGTATTAGTTACACGGAGGATGCAACACTCATCATCCTTGTAGATGACCCCAAACTGGAGGCGGGGGTGTGGGGGGGCAGTGATATGCTGAGGGCTGCCATTCAGAGGGACCTGGACATGCAAATGCCAGGTTTTGCACCTGCGATAAACCAACACCCCACAGTGTCACAGGCTGGGGCCTGAGTGACTGGGGAGCAGCTCTGTGGAAAAGGACGTGAGGGTGCTGGGGGACAGGAGGCAGAACATGAGGCAGCAGCATTCCCTGGCAGCAAAGAAGGCCAGAAGCATCGTGGGCTGTATGAGCAGGCGCACAGGCAGGAGGTGGAGGGAAATGATGATCGCCTTCTAGTCAGTATTCATTAGGCCACATCTAGAACCCTGCATCCAGGTTTGGGTTCCCAGAACAAGAAAGAGGTTGATAACTGGGAGCGAGTCTGGCCGAGGGCCCCCACAGCAGTCAGGGAGCTGGAGCACTTGCTTTGTGAGGAAGCATTGGAACTTGTTGCCCAGACAGCGCTGTGCAGTCTCCTGCCTTGGAGGTTACCAAGACCACACTGGATGAAGCTGAGAGCAACCTGCTCTGACACCAGAGCTGACCCTGCTGGGAGCAAGGAGATTGGACTGGAGACCTCCTGAGGTCCCTTCCACCCTGAAGGAGTCCATGATTCTTCCCACTCTCCATCTTCTCTTGTGGATGTCAGGGAGAGCACGCAGGTTGCCTGTGACAGTGGAAGCAGGCCAGCTTTCTTCTCGTCCTCCAGGCAGAATTATTCAGATGCAGGGACAACCCTGATCAATCCTTGGCCTCACTTTTAATTTCCTTGGTTTTTTTTTCTTTCACTCCTTCTAAGCCTGTCTCTTTTACAACTCTGATCCCRTCCCACACAGCCCACCCCACTCCTGCTTACCCTTAGCTCATTGGTGTTGGTTTGTTTGTTTTTTTATTTGTTTGTTTTATTTTGTTTTGTTTTATTTTGACAGAAAGGAGCTTCAGTCTGAAAGGAACTTGAGAAACTCAGGTGATTTGAACAACAAATATCTCATGAAAATTTACAAGAAAAGTGTCAAGTCCTGTGACTAGGTGGCAATAACCCCATCCATGAGGAGAGGTTGAGGGAGCGGGTTTGCTTTAGCCAGGAGGCAAAGAGCAGTAGAGTAGGAGCCTGTAACTGCTTGAAGGGTGGTTTCAGAGATGATGGAGCTTTTCCTGGCAGTGGGAAAAAGCATGAGAAGGAGAAAGAGCCACAAACTGCATCTTGAGAGGTTCAGACTGGACTTCAGGTCAAAAGAATGTCACTCGTAGCATAGTGCTGTGGCGCAACAGGTCACCCAGAGGGAGTCTGTGATCAGTCCCTGGCTTTGTGTTTCAAGGAAAAGCAAGCGAGGAGAGGAAGACATCAGGAGAGGTGGGGAGATCGTGGGGTGAGAGCAAGGGGGGGGAAGCAGCTTGGGTGTGTACAGGCTGCAGGGAAAGAGGCACAGGCGTGGGAAAACATAGGACGGCCTGTAGTGGAGAAGGCCGAGGGCACTGCCAAGGCTGAAAGCTCCCAACACAGCTAGGTCTTTGTCTTTTTGGCTGTGGTTGGTGTCTCTGACACTGAGGCCCACGAGAAGATGCTGTTTCCATAATGCACCATGCCCTTGCTGCCTCCTGTCCCTTGGGAGCCCAGGAAGTGCCGTATAATGGTCCTGCACTCGGTGCTGTGCACCTCCACCCTGACACTGCCCCCAGGAAGAGCCTTGAGCAATGCGTGATGGAAAGCATCACTCTACCCAGGGACTGGCTGTCAGTGCCTGGTCTCTCTGCTTCATAACACACATCAAGGTTGACTTGGCATCACAGCCACCCTCACATTGCCTTTGCCTACCTGCAATCAGGGCCTCCAACTTTCGGCTCTAATCAGCCCCTGGGGAGACTTTCTTGGTAATGGCCCTCAGTGGGACCTGTTAACACTCTAAGAAACTTGGGATTTGCTTCTGACATTAAGTTTTGAGAAGTTGCTTCAGCCTCCTCTCATTATCTGAAGTTCATGGGCTCAGCACCAAATACACTGAGGGGTCATTAAAATACAAAAAAACCTAAGGAGTCATGCCTCTTTCCATAACTTTCTTCAGTTTGTCAATTCTTGTGTGATTAATTGGAAATTTTGCCAGAGTGTATTGAGATTAGGCAGATTTCAATGAGCACCTGAAAAAGAAAGATATCTGCCCCTTAAGCTTTCTTCATTCTCACTTTTCAGAATGAGTCACACCCACAGTTCCCAATTCATACTGACCCACAGTGTCTCCTAATGAAGTCAGGGCATGTAGGCAAAGCAGTATTTTTGACAGGAGACCTGTATGGAGAACCTTCCTCCCCAGCTCCCCAGCCCTGCCATTTCCCTCATCAGCCACTGGGGACTTCACATCACTCTTGTGAAAATTGAACCTTTTGCCACCCAAGGCTGTAGCTGAATGTTACAGCTCATGTGCACCAGTTCCCACCTGCTTTCCTCTGAGAACTAGCTGCAAGCAGTCACAGAAGGGTTTGTCTTAAGAGCAAACAAACAAAAATAAAATTTGGAACAGTTTAATAAAAGTTACAAAAAACCACTCCTCAACTCTATGGCAAGTCCACGCTGCCTCCAGTGAGGWCCACTGCCCACAAGGCAYAACCTTCCTTGAAATGCTTTCCACAGATAGATGGGAAAGGATAGACAAGAAACACAACAAAGGAGCTGGCTAAAAAGACAACAATGAGRCTGCTGAAAGATGAGGCAAGGTTCAGACTCCCAGCAGCTCAGAGCAACCACTGGAGAGTTCAGCGTTATCTGCATAGATAAAGAGCAAGGAGAGGAGGAAAAATGGGAAACTATGGAAAATGCATATGYCCAGAGAGTCTGATGCAAAGATGCCTTTAAAAATGACCAATTTAATCAGGACATGTGGAAATATGTGAGAGAGCACTGAGATTTTATCCACAGCCTCATAGACAGAGCAGGGGAAACACAAGGTCAAGGGCAGATCGATATTTCTTCTCCCGCCATTAATACCCTTCCTGAAGATTTCCACTCTTTCAGCATGTTCATTGAGGTAGACTAAAATAATCACCAATGGGCCCTCTCTAAGCACTGAAGGAACACTGATTCCAGCATTACAAATTGTCTTATGAGAGAATGGTTATGTGCAAGAGGTGGAAATGTCCGACTCCGGAAGCCCCGATTCCCATCTCTTAACCAGGCAGGACACAGAGAATGGGGCAAGAAGGGAGCTCATTGACAACAAGGAGGAGGCTGATCTCACCCCAGGCCAGACCCCCTCAGTGCAGATGTCTCTGTCAGATCCAGGTCTCTGSACTTCCCTTTCTACTCTATGGAGGGAAMTAAGTTGTCTCAACKGAGTKGTTTTGAGATACCTTTCCTAATGACAAGCTAAGGTGCCRCAGGAGCCACCGCCAAAATTTCCAGCAMCACATGGSAACACAGCTACYCCAGGGCATCTCAGGCAGCAACAGCCTCTCTCTGTGGTCAAATGAACCAAGCCCCAAAAGTAGTTCCTAGTCRTAAGTTGAAATCTTCTCAAAAAATATCTCAMTGCAACAATTGAGAAGAAATCCTTGTTTCCAAAACTTCACGCAGTTTTTACCATTGCCAAATATATTTTTCTTTCTTATTGATTGGCAGCTCCACGTTCATGCACTACAGGAATTAGCCTGTCGATGCGAGTGTACATGCAACTATACATTATACATTATTCATCAAAATACATTTGCTATCAACACTTGCAATGGAGAAACTTTGTTCTGAGGAACTGCTTTATTTAAACTCTCATGATTCAGATCTCTTCTTCTGCCTCTATGTCCTTTCTTCTTCCTCAGCCTCTTCTCTCTTTACAGAGCTTTCCAGGGAACGGTTCACTCAATCCCAGCACTTAGGGTGGACGAGACCTCTGGACATCATCTAGTCCCAGCGACCCAGGACATTGCAGGGGGAGCTAGATGAGGTTTCCTCAGGGCTCCCCCCACTTATGCATTGTCCACAAGGGTGCTGAGAGTGCGCTCCATCCACTGTGCAGGCCATTCATAAAGGTGTTAAACAGTCCTGTCCTACATGTTAATCACTGAGGGATGCCACAAATAACCAGCTGCCACCTGGAACTTGTACCACTGATCACAGCGTTTCAGCCTGATGACCCCTCCAATCTTCCACCTGCTTTATGGTCCATTGCTCCAGGGCAGAGCTCAACAATTTGCCTATAAGGAGACTCTGGGGGACTGTGCAAAAGACTTTGCTAAAGTGAAGCTTCACAAAATCCCCTGCTTTCCCCTTGTGTACGCAGGCGTTCATCTGATGGTAGAAGGCAATCAGGTTGGTCAGGCATGCTTTCCATTTCCCCTTGGTCAACCCATGCTGCCTCTTCCAGGCCTTGCCCTTCATGTGCTTGGAGATGGTTTCCAGGAGGATTTGCTCCATCACCGTCCCAGAGACTGAGATGAAGAGGACCAGCCTGTCGTTCCCCAGACCCTCCCTCTTGCCCTCCTGCAAAATGGGTGTGATGTCTGCCTTTTCCCAGTCATCAGGAACCTCCCTGATTGCCCTGACATTTCGTAGACAATTGGGAGTAGCGTTGCAGTGACTCCAGCCACCTCTCCCTGCACCCTGGGGTGCTTCCCGTCTGGTCCCATGGACTTGTGTGTGCTCACTGGGCAAATGTTCTCCCCAGCTGCATCTTTGTCCCCCTTGGGTGAGGCTTTGCTA
>NW_020448037.1:2208-5391 GCF_003343035.1 Apteryx rowi | reverse complement strand
AGGGAGGAGGAGGTGTTCACCTACCTTCTTTTAGGTGGTCACATAAAGCACAAAGGACTCCTGTCCCAGAGACATTCACTCTGTGCTTGAAATGGGGCCTGAGATCATAGGCGTTCAGGATAATTCAGGTTGAAGGGACCACAGGAGGCCTGTAGTGCAACGTGCTGCTCAAAGCAGGGTCAGATAGAGGGTCAGGAAGCAAAAAATGCCCCTGCCAAAGGACTTCTGGGATGATAGAGCAGGAGAAGGCAGTAAAGGATTGATGGGGTGATACAAGTCCCACGCACAAAAGGGTTTCCCTTTCACCTTCTACCGAGAATGAAATCCTCAGCTCTCCAGAGGGAAGAAGCTGGGACACTAACTTTGCCACTAACATGGAGGCAGAGAAGCTCCTGAGTCCCTTACAGACAGAGGCTGGTGCAAAGGCCACCAACCCAATGGCACCAGACCCCCAGGCATGCCTGCCTTCTTGCTGGGCACCCTACAGTCCCAGGCAGGAGGTGTGCAGGGAACAGAGTGGGGTGTGCAGCCTGCAGCCCTGGCCACCCGCAGGTGTGGTGGGACCCTGCTCCTCTAGATGAGACTGGGCTCTCCTGCATTTCCCTAGTGTGAAGGCTGTGTCCCCTCCAGCTGAGAAGGCCAACACGGGAAACAGTCTTTGTTCCAGGGTGTGAAGAGAGAGGGGAGGGCAGAGGGGGATCTGCTCATGCCCTGGGCACTGATTCCCTCCCTGCAGCCAGGACAGCCCTGCTGATGCCCTGTAACCTGTGAGTCCAGGAGATGGGACTCCGATCTGCTCTGGCTCTAAAGATTTCTCAGCCCTTCAGACCCAGGATGCAAAGCACTGGTCTGGGGACACCTCAGCAGTCGAAGGGGCTGAATGCCTGGTGTGTTCCTGAGAACTTTTCTGCAGTCTCCCGGAACTGGTTTGACTCCTGTTGCCCATGGAGCAGAGACTCCTTTTGAGGATGAACTCAGTCACTGTGTAACTCTGAGGACAGGCTTGACCAGGCAGTCCAAATGCCAGCTAGGCCTCAACCCCACAACAATGTCCACTGACCCTTACTTTGCCTTCCAGGCCCTTCGTCCTAGAGGATTTGTGTTTACAGGGACCACCAGAGATCTCCAGGACCACGATCTGCTCTGAGCTGGGCTAACTTGACAGTTAGATCAGGTTGTTAAGTGCTTTCTCCAGGAGAGTTTTTAGAAATCTCCTGTCCCCAGCCCCAGTACTGCTCAACTACYTTGGTTGTTTCTTTATTTTTCCTTCAACTCCTTTGAAATTTCCCTTACTGCATCTTCTCCTTGTTGCCTCTTGTCCTTTCCTCCCCTTGGCCYCCACCCAGACCATCCCACTGAGTTTGACTGAGGACAATCACAGCCTCGCCCCCAAGCACAGCCTTGCTGGGATCTCCTGGGACCATGCAGGCAGGCGATGGTGGCCAGCTCCAAGGAGAGGTATGCACTGCAGGTCCCTACATGTTCTCAGATGGGAAGATATGGAGACATAACATGGCTCAGGGCAGAACCTGTTGGCCAATGCCAGGGCAGGGCCAAGAGCAGCAGGCACGAGAAGAGAAGCCCTCCAGCAGCTCCTCTCCGCACCTGGGCAGGGAGTGACACACTCGGTGGTGCTCCTGAGAGAGGACGGTGAAAAAGGACAGGGGGCACAGTGCAGTGCTGGGCACCGACCATCTGTGCTGGGTCTGGGAGTGCTGGCAGGTGGTGCTGGTGSCTGTAGCTCTCAAGAAACACCCAATCCTGATAGCAACAGTGAGTCCCCTTAATGACCATGAGGAACTTCTGGAGTGTYGTGGCTCCCGTCTGCACCTCATTCCTCCACTGACCCAGCCCTCCTGCCCTTCACATGGCCCCATGGCTCCACGGTGCAGGCATCGCACAGGACAGGGTGTGTTCTGGGGTGGGGAAACATCCCCCCAGCTTGTTTCCCATGACAGCCCTTGGTGCCCCATCTCCCACAACCCTCCTGCCTGGCAGCGTCCCACCAGACCCAGACCCTGCCCAGCCCTGTCCCTGTCCCCCTAGGCTTAGCAGAAGGCCATGCTCCAGGGTCTGATGAGGTCTGAGCCCACAGGGGGGTCAGGCAGGGTGGCCATTCCCCCCACACAGGTGCTGAGCCCAGCAGGCCGACAGAGCTGGTCACATTCAGAAATCACCCCTCACCAGGACCAGGGGGAATGGTGAGTGCAGAAATTGACTGATACAAGAGGCTGGGTGTGTGAGGAGTTTCCTGGGGCAGCTTCTCCTCTCTGTTCATGCAGYAACAAGCTGGGCTGGATTTTTCCCCTAAGGCACCCTGCTGGAGGCCCCCATGGGAGGAGGATGGTCTACAGGCGCAGGAGATGGCCAAAGACCTCCTCTGCATGCTCCCTGACAGCCCTGCAGAGGACCCAGGAGAGGACTTGTCCTCCCAGGGCTCACAGTTGGACATCCAGTCCCCCTGCTGGGCACGGAGCCTTCTCTGGGTAGACTTTTGGGGTAAGGACCAGCACGCAGGGTGGGGGAGACTGTCTCAAGAAAATGTGCTGGGGACACAGCATAAGGGACAGCAGCTTTGGAGGAAGAGCCCAGCCTTCAAGCACTGCACGTGGAAGAAAGGACTTTTTATTACAGAGATACTGTGAGGGAGTCAGCTCTGATGCAATGTTGGATATAACTTTATATGGGCACCAGGTGAGACAGAGAAGTCTCACTGAAGGTGGAATGAACCCAAGTATTTGTGTAGCAACATGATAACAATTACTACTACTACTACAAACAACAGTAATAATAAAAATAAAGTGAACAAAGAAAGCTCAGTCCTGGTGCGGGACACAGTGGGAGTCATTTGTGGAGAGCAATGGCAATGCTACCACTGCTGAAAAATATCCATGAAATCACTTTCCTCAGGGCATCTTTCAGCTCCTTGTTCCTCATGCTGTAGATGAGCGGGTTCACTGCTGGAGGCACCACCGCGTACATAACAGTCACCACCAGGTCCAGAGCTGCGGAGGAGAGGGAGGGGGGCTTCAGGTAGGCAAACAGGTCAGTGCTGATGAACAGGGAGACCACGGCCAGGTGTGGGATGCACGTGGAAAAGGCTTTGTGTCGTCCCTGCTCAGAGGGGATCCTCAGCACGACTGTAAAGATGTGCACGTAGGACAGCACAATGAAAATGAAACA
>NW_020448037.1:0-1321 GCF_003343035.1 Apteryx rowi | reverse complement strand
CCCACATACAGCCTCCCACCACCATCTCCATACTCTCAGCATCTCTGCACCTTCCTCATGGGTCTCTCAGATATCACAGMRRTGCTATGAGACAGCAGTGCCTTTCTAGAGGGCAGGTGGCAGCCTGGCAGGACACCACAGGGAAACGGTCAAAGGACTGTTAGGACTGAAGATGGGCTTTCCTTAAGGGAGGGACAGCTCATTTCCCAGCCCCATGGACTGCATTTCCTGGAGCTCCACAGGTTAGAAGGGGGCTGGGGACACCTCATTCCCATGCAGACCCTTCTGTTCCACAACTTGCAGCATCATTGTCTACATTGCAGCTGAAAACCTCCAATCCCAGAAAGCCCAGGACCAAGAATAGGAGCAGCATGGAGAGGAGGGGAAACAAGGAGCAACACCATGATCCTGCTGCCAAGGGAGGTAGAGAGACAGAGAGGCATTCTGGAAAGCCTTCACCTTACCCAGCTGGGCATGCCACCTCGCAGATGGTGACATCGCAGGGCAGTTGCTCTCAGACCCTTTGCCAAGCAGCATGAAATGGGCCCATAGCAGGAGAGATGCCCCTCTCCTCTGCCGGACGTCTGGCTGCAGAGGAGGTGGCTCATGCCCTGCAGTTCCCTCTCATTCCCTGCCCATCACTACTGCCTGGAGCTGTCCCTGCTGGCAGCTCTTTCTCTGTCCCAACATCTTCTCCCACTCAGTGCTCACAGACACCATCCCACATGCTGTGTGCTCAGTTCTGTCCTTAGGAAACCTCCCGGATCAGGGCACTGCTATGGGCATCTCTGTGCATGCACATCCTAAGGAGCAGGTCACAAAACTCCTATGAGGCCACAATGTGATGGTGATGTTGATGCTGTCTGTAGGCTAAGGTGGGGATGAAGCAACTTCCTGAGGTTTCTCACTGACCTATTAATGTCTGAGAGTGAAGGTTTAGGAGTCCCACTTCCTTCACAAAATAGAAAGCCTGTTCATTCATTCTCCCTGCCAAATGCAGGAACCTGAAAGTGCAGACACCTGAAGGAAAGCTCCTTCCCTTTCTAGTAGCCCTTCTCTTGATCTCCTCCTGAAAAAAAACCCTTGCACATATCCTGCACTTCAGCTAGAGCTGTGAGCAGCCCTGACCCATGCAGCACCCTCTCAGCAGGAGAATGAACCTGCCCTGCCAAGGGTCGCTCCTCTCTCCCAGAGTTTCTCCCTGTAGTGCTGTGGGGAGCTCCCCAGGCAGGCTGAGGGCTGACCATCGCTGGCAGCACAGTCACTGTCCCAGGCACACAGCACCCTGGGGTGCACAGACACTGCTCTGAATCACAGCCCT
>NW_020448036.1:14451-17289 GCF_003343035.1 Apteryx rowi | reverse complement strand
GTGCAGCAGGCTCTGGTGCAGGTACTGCTCTGCTCTGCTGCTGTCCCTCAGCAGCTGGAGACAGCACAAGGCCAGGGGGATGGTACCGAGCCTCCCCAGAAGGCCAGGCCTGTCCCTCCTTGCAGGACCAGCCTCCTCTTCCTTCCTGTTCATGACTGTCAGCTAGAGGCTGTGTGGTACCAAGGTTCAGGGGGAGCAGAGGACAGAGTGTGGGTTTCCTGAGAGGCCTGCAGAGCAGCAGAGACCAGGAGATGCCACCACAGTCAGGGCAGGACACCCTGTGTCCCCCTCATCTTGGCAAGGCCCCAAGCCTTTCCCAGCCTGGAATGAGGAGATGCAGCTTGGGTCTGTCCCTCGCTGAAGGCAGAGGCAGCTCTGCCTTGTCCTTGGGGACTCAGGAAGTTGGACCTCACAGTGACATGCATTCAAAGGGACACTTGTCAACAGCCCTTGCCCTGCTGCTCAGGCCCACCCAAGGGATGTCACCATTGCTTCCCAAAATCTCTGGTCCAAACCTGAGCCACTCCTTGGATCTGGTCACTCATGTGGAGGAAGAGTGGGACCAGGCTCCTCTGCACTTGCTGCTTCATGCCCTGTTTGTTCTTCCCCACCACAATCTCCATCAGGTCTTTGCAGAGGAGGATGGAGAGCTCTTGCACGGGGCTGTCTTCCTGTGGGCAGGGAGGAGAGGAGGGGAGGCCTCAGCAATGACTCCAGGAAGTGGGCATGAGAAGAGGGTTTGCCATTGTGAGGCCTCACCCTCTCCAGGCACAAGTGTTGCCCAGCCCGGCTGGAGGTCAGAGCTGGCGACAAGCTGCTGGGAAGGCAGCCTGGAGAATGAGGGTTGTCGGCAGCAGCAGGGCAAGCTTCCCTGGCCTCTGTCTCCCTCTGCCTCTGGAGGGAACTTTCTGGATTTCCCTAAGACTCCATCAGGGCTCCCTCGCAGGAGAGGATAACAGAAGGGGACAGCCCTGGGACATGGCCTCTCCCTCACTCTCTAGTCTGCTCCTACCTCTTTGTTCATCTCTGCCCCAGGCCAGGCAAGCACCACATGGAGTCAAGCATGAGACAGAGCAGCTGAGGGCAGGGAGGGGGCTGGTTTGATCTAGTCCCACAGCCCAGGACACCAAGGCCAGCACAGGGAATGTCACAGGGAATGTCACAGGGACACACAGCACCCATAGCCATGCATAYAGACCCMTGGACACGCCAGGAGAGCCCCTGGCTCTCCCACCAGCCGTCCATCATCAAAGCTGGCAGAAGCTTCTCAGCCAGCTGCAGAGCAATGGGGCTGGAGCCCTTCTGGTGTAGGGGGCTAAGGATGTTTCTCAGCAACATCAGGTTTCCCACAYGCATGTCCCTGCCAGCATCCTGCAGCCACTCCAKGATRTCTGGGAGCAGGCTCYGCATTCTCCTTGCCTGTGTGAAACACACAACTTCCTTTCAGTGAAGCAAGGCCAGACCCTCCTGCCAAAAGTGCTCTGGGTGCYGACTTCCCATCAGGGCTCAGTGTCCGGGGCCAGGGCTCTGCACACACCCACGGCACAGAGGCTGCAGTGCAGGGCAGAGATCTCCCAGGTTGCCCTCAGCATGCTATGACCTCTATTTGGAGGAAGGCTGATGCCTCGAGGCCCAGGAGCAGCCGTCTACGTTAGCCTGACCCTGCGCTCTGGCTCATTGTCCCTCTTGTAGCGTGACTTTGGCCGCAGCGCTCCCATGACTGAGGCCGTCTGGAGCTGGCTTGCTTGGTGCTGGGCCTGGATCTCTGCCTAGCACAACCAAGACGTGCCAGCAGTGGGAGCTCTTCCTGGTGGGCTCTGGTGCCTTTGTGCTTGTGCAGCCCAGCCAAGTGCCTGGCATGAAAGACTCAGGGCAGATGAACACCTCCTGTCAAGCCCCAGGCTGCCAGCATGCCTTCACCCAGCTGCCCCCCTGCTCACCATCTCGGGTCTCTGCGACAGGCTCATGAGGTCTCTGAATGCCAGTCCGCGCATCTTCAGGCTCTGACTTTGGACATAGCTCTGGCGGAACGGCAGGACGGCATCATGCACATGGGCAAGGTCAGGGCAATCCAGCAGCTGAAATGTACACAGCAATGAAAGACTGGCAGAGCTGGCAGGACTGCCTGCATCGTGCAGCCCTGAATCCTACCCACCGTTCAGGGGAAGGGCCCTGACAAAGCTCAGCGCAGAGGTAGCAGGGATGGTGGAGACACCCCCAGGCCCTTCTCCCAGCCCTGGGCCTTCACAGCACATTGCACACACCGCTCGCCTCCTCCTCCCATCCTCTGAACCCTCTGCAGCCTCTGGTTCCCATCCCTTGGAGGAGCAATTGAACACAGAGCTGCCACAAAGGAGGCACGAAATCCAAGTGCTTGCAAGTGGCAGCCCAGCAGAAATGAGCCAAAGTCAGGGCGACTCAGAGGAGTGCGCCAGCTCCATTGACCAACATCACCCCACAGCCATGTGCACAAGCCAGCACAGCATTTAGAGGAACCTCCAGAGAGTCACCGCTTGCCCTGAGGTCCACCTCAACAAAGAAAGCCCTGGTGGGCATCTGACAAAACTAGTCCTCCCTTCTCAGCAGCCTTGCCAGCTGGTGCAAGATCCAGCGACACAGGTGTCTCGGAGCCCCCCTCACCAGCCTGGCAGCAGGAAGAAGGCACTGTTGGTCCTCAGCTGAGCAGGCAAACCTCCTCTGGGATTGCTCTGCCCCCTCTAGCCATTTCACCCCAGCACAGGGCAAGGCAGGCCAAGGCAGTGCTTGGCACACAGCACTTGGCACACAGCTACAGCAACCAGTGGCATTTGCTCATGGAGGGCTGCTCTTTCCCTACCA
>NW_020448036.1:0-13669 GCF_003343035.1 Apteryx rowi | reverse complement strand
TTATTTTGACAAAGGCACCTATGTGCATTCTAGCCTGGTAGCCTAGAACATCTTCTGCGAAATTGAACTCTACTTGCATCTTGTATTGTGATCAACCAATCAGTTCCTACCATGAAGGAAGGTTCAGGGAAGAACGTAGGGTGTGATGGACCACAGCTGCCGCAAAGCAAACGGAATTTATCTCAGCACAAAGAGAACCAGAGGGTGGCCTTTGTTTTAGGCCACCCTCCAGACTCATGCAAACACCTGAAGGCTGGAAATAAACCCTTGCAGGAGCAGAAATATTTATTGGTAGAGGGAACGTGCACCCCACCTGCGCTGCAACAGGACTAGCAAACCTTGCTGGTTTGAACCGCTGGTTTGCTACTTTCCCAGAGAAATGCAATTTGGTAATGGAACACATTTGAAGAACAAAGAACTGCAAACGTGGTGTGCTTCAAACAAAGATCAGTAGACTTTTCGCCTGTGGTATCAACCTCCAAGTATGGTGTAGTAGAACGATGGAGTGTCCGACAGAAACAACAGCTGCACAAGAGTGACTCTTCTCTCATAGAATACTTCTAAGTGGGGATCCCACTTGTGAGAAGTTGTAAGGCGGCTAAATAAGTGACAAGCTGCCATGGGAAGTCCCATAGATAAGGGGTTTGTGTCAGTAGCTGCCTGAATTCCTGTTAAAACAGAAATAAAACCCYATCAAAGTCCTGGAGGTGAGGCTGTGGTTAAACATCAGCTCAGGGATCAATCTGGGTGACTCTGCTCTTTTCCCATGGAAAAGGAGCATGGGATGCTGTAGACAATGAAGAGAGTAAGTTAACTGTGAGGCCTGGGTTATGTGCAAGATCTTGGTGTCTTCTCTTGCAGGGAGATGGGGTGTTACCTGCTAACTCTGGGAACACTGGTAACTGGAAAAAAAACCCACCCCAAATGTGTCCCTAACAGGTTCTGCCTTTTCACACTGCCCATGGGACAACTCGGGTATTGAAGATCAGTCACAACCCATCTTCAAAACTATAGTTACAAGAGAAACACCACCTGTAATAGCACGAGGTCAAGGACTGATTGTAGGCAAGACTGTTACACTAACCCTAAGATCTAAAGTTAGTCTAAATGTAGCTCTATGTAGTAACGCACTGGATGGGAAGCTGCACGTGGTTCTGACAACTGAGTGAGATGGGTACTCCAGACATGGAAGGCAACAAAAGCCATTGTGATGGGACCTATGGTTTTGACCAAATCACCACACAGACTTCTGGTTAACTTCTCATATGACTGAACAAACAATGTCTTTTTTTGCACCATTTAATACATCAGTATCACTTGGAGTAACCTTGCATCAACTTGACAGCTTTCTCAAGCAGAACACCAAGGTTCCTCAACATTGGTTGGAAACTGGAAAATGATTAGAGGAAAGGGAAGGAACGATGATATATGATACAATGAACGGATTCAGTTAGTGAAAGTGTCCAGCGACAGAGCAGCCTGCCTTGAGCTGACACACGTAGAAACAGGTTTTCATTTATTCCTCCCTGCAAGCACGCAATTGTTTCTTTGCTCTTCTCAAGAGACATCCCTCCTCCCAAGAGAGCCTTTCTGCAGGTCAGTGTGTCCATGCTGGCCTGCCCAGCCATTCCTGCACTCCCTCCGCTGTGCTGCCCGGGCTGGTGATGCTGCTCTGCAGGGCCAGCAGGCTGTGGGGCCCTGGGGTGACTCCACACTGGCCGTACTGGTCAGGGTAAACCCGGCTGGCCCAGCATCGCTGCACCTGACAACCCCCTCCCCAGGCATCCGTGGCTGTGGAAGATGCTCAGAGCAATCACAAGGCATTTCCAATGGCTCAGGATGGGGTCAGCTGTGCCATTAGATCCAGCCATGGTTTTCATTGTAGGTGACATGAACCGCTTTTGAGGCTGCCTTCCCTGTGCCTGATGAGTCCCCACTGCCTCTCCTGAGATTCCAGAGCTCTGATTTGGTGCATACCTTGGTTTGGCCCTTGACTTTTGGTGACTCCACTTGGTTTTGGGAGTCTCCACTCACTGGCCACTCCAGGCACAAACTGCCCCTGGAGATCCCCTGTGCTCACCTGGTGGCTCCATACTCCCTTCTAGAAGGATAAGAATGTGTTACCATTACTACTACGTGAAACAGCGCCTAGCAGATACCGCTTGAGCACTCACCCTCTCCAGGGCCGCTGGGCACCCCCAAGTGAGGGCTGAATCCAGCCCTCATTCCCTCACACATCACCCTATGAACACATCCTCCTTAGCCCATTAAAAACCCAGGCATGGCAACAGGGCCTTTTCGGGTGCAAATCCCTGAGTGCATTCTTGCCTCCTGCTTTGGAAGAAGAGCCCAGTCTTCAGACAGTGTACTGATGAAGTCCCCTTTTATTTCAGAGATGCTGCAAGGGAGGCCAGCTCTGACGGAGTGCTCAGCAGAGTTACAGAAAGCCTCTGAGTCAGACAGATGGGGTTTGTGCCTCTGGAGAGGTGGGATGAATTCAAACATTTGTTCACAAACATGACTATCACAGACAGAACTCCCAAAGCACAAGAGTTGTCTGAGATAAACTGGGAGCTGGTTGTGAGGAGAGATAGGCAGCTTATTGCTGCTGAACTACAAGAAGCTGAATCAGTTTCTTCAGTGCGGCCTTGAGCTCTTTGTTCCTCATGCTGTAGATGAGAGGGTTCATTGCTGGAGGCACCACCGCATACAGAACGGCCAGCACCAGATCCAGAGCTGGGGAAGAGATAGAGGGGGGCTTCAGGTAGGCAAAAAATGAGGTGCTGATGAACAGGGAGACCACGGCCAGGTGAGGGAGGCACATGGAAAAGGCTTTGTGCCTGCCCTGCTCAGAGGGCATCCTCAGCACAACTGTGAAGATCTGCACATAGGACAGCACAATGAAAATGAAACACACAAAGCTTAAACAGACACTAACCACCAGAAGCCCAACTTCCCTGAGGTAGGTGTCTGAGCAGGACAGCTTGAGGATCTGTGGGATTTCACAGAAGAACTGGTCCACTCTGTTGCCTTGGCAGAGTGGAATTGAAAATGTGTTAGCAGTGTGTATGAGAGCATGGAGAAAACCACTGCTCCAGGCAGCTGCTGCCATTTTGACACAAGCTCTGGGGCCCATGAGGGTCCCATAGTGCAGGGGTTTGCAGATGGCAACAAAGCGGTCATAGGCCATGACTGTGAGGACATAATACTCCGCTGAGCAAAAGAAAAAGAAGGAAAATATCTGGGCAGCACATCCCGAGTAGGAAATGGCCCTGGTGTCCCACAGGGAATTGGCCATGGATTTGGGGACTGCGGTGGAGATGGTGCCAAGGTCGAGGAGGGAGAGGTTGAGGAGGAAGAAGTACATGGGGGTGTGGAGGAGGTGGTCACAGGCTACGGCTGTGATGATGAGGCCATTGCCCAGGAGGGCAGCCAGGTAGATGCCCAGGAAGAGCGAGAAGTGCAAGAGCTGCAGCTCCCGTGTGTCCGCAAATGCTGGGAGGAGGAACTCGTTGAGGGAGCTGTTGGACGTTTGCTCCTTTGGGGCACAGGGGAACTGTCCGAGGAAGGAGATACATTGACAAGTTAGGACAGACTTCTCTGAGCAAGTTTCTCATAACCTCCCCCAAAACACACACACATTACCTCTCCCCATCTCAGCAGCAGTGTCGCTGAGCTCCATGGCTTGAGCTCTGGTTTGTGCTGGCCGAGTTTGACACAAGGAGTAGGGGCTTCTGCCCACGAGCTCCAGAGGAGTCAGCCCTGACCTASAGCACTGTGTAAATGGGAAGAGGGGTGACTAAAATCTATATTCCCAGTTCGAGTCACACTTCATCCACACATACTGTTGAAGGGATTTTCAGCATCTTCACTCGCACTTCTAAATAATGTGGGTTCATTAGTAGTTTTAAGGCTTCTTTTGTTTCCTTTAGCTGGACCCCATAACCTTGAGAGCAGAGGGCTGTGCTTGCTGGGAGAGGAGACCTTGGAGTTGACAGTTTCCTCTCACACTTTGAGCATGACTCTGCTGCCTGGAGCCGTCCCTGCGGGGAGCTGTTTCTCTGTCCCCATGTCTCTCCCCTCTCAGTGCTCACACACCCCATCCCACCTGCTGTGAGCTCAGCTCTGACCTGCTGAAATCTCCCGGGGGCAGGACACTGCCCAAGGCACCTCCGTGTTTGCCGGTGCTATGGAGCAGGGGAGACAAACCTTGCTGAGGCTGGGAAGGTGATGCTGGTTCTGTCCTTAGGCAGAGGGGTGCATGAAGGCATTTGCTGTGTCCCTCCCAGAACTGCTCCTCTCTCAGTGTCACTGTTTTGGAGCCTCAGTCCCCTGTCTAAACGTGACAGATCCAATCCCATTTCACCCCACCCAAAGAGAATCAAAGTGAAAGCACAGACTCATGACAGCTCCTTCTCTTTCATGTATCCCCTGCCTTGACTTTCCGTTTGGAAAGTCTCCTCCAGAAATGTCCTGGGAGTGAGCTGGAGCTGTGGGCAGCCCTGACCCATGCAGCATCCTCTTGATAGGAGACTCAAAGTGCCCTGCTGGGGGTCTCTCCTACAACCCAGAGTTTCTACCTTCGACACTCTGTGGAGATCCCTGAGTAGGCTGAGTGCTGACCCTCGCAGGCAGCGGAGTCACTGCCCCGGGCGCACAGCACCCTGGGGCATAGGGACACTGCTCTGAATTACAGCCTTGGGCAGACCTGTGTGTACACCCAGACTTCACCCCCCTGCAGCATCCCTGGGAGAAGGTAGCAGGATGCCCTGTCCCTCTGACTGTGTCGCAGGGAATCCCTGCTCTGAAGCATCTCCCCCTCCTCTGCAAAGGAGAAGCTGGGAGAGCGATTCTTAAAMATCCAGTTGTGAGACTGGAATGATTTCAAGACCTTTCCAGGAACGTCAGTAGCATTGCCCTGCAGCCAGAGACTTACCGTGTCAGGGGCTGTGAAGATTTCTCCCACAAGGAGCTCTSCTCTSTCCTCCCACTCCACACTGCCTTGCACTTCTCTCTGCCTTGTCTCCTCTCATGTCAGCAGCAGCAGGCAGTGCCCAGAGYCCTGCTGCTCTTTGCAGAGGAGCTGCTCCTGCACACAGCTGTCTCTGGGCAGTGCTGCCCAGTTGCCATAAACTCCCTCCATCCCTGGATCCTGGCCCCACTCAGGASCARAGGCCCAGCTGAGCTCATGAMTTTCTCTGTCCCTTGTGCTCCMTCCTCCTGGGAAATGTTCACTGAAGTAGACTAAAATAATCACTGATGGTCCCTCTCTAAGCACTGAAGGAAGACTGATTCCATCATTGCAATTTGTCTCATCAGAGGATGGTTATCTATGAAAAGTGGAAATGTCCCACTCAGGAAGCCCCTAGTCCCACCTCTTAGCTAGGCAGCACACCTAGATGGGCAGAAGAATAGAGTTCCTTTTCCCAGAGTTTAGGGAATAATTCAGATGAGTCAGCTGGGCTTCTCAGGCTGCTTTAGAAGGCCCTGGAATGGCATAGGATTCAGATTCTCCTGTGAGCTCCACTAAAAACACACAGGAGGTGGGATTCCCCTTGCCCAGGCAGAAGTGAGAACAGCACGGATGTCTGCATGCGAGATCTTGGTCTACGCGTGACCATGCCGGTCTTCTGCTCCATCCTCCTGGGAAATGTTCACTGAGGTAGACTAAAATAATCAGCTATTGTCCTTTGCTAAAGAGTGGAGAGAGACTGACTCCAGCATTGCAATTTATTTCATCAGAGGATGGCTACCTATGATAGCTGGAAATGCCCCACTCTGGAAGCTCCTATTCCCATCTCTTAAGTAGGCAGGACATGTAGAAAGGAGCAAGAAGGGAGCTCATTGACACATGGTTCAGGTGCTGACTCAGATGAGTCAATCTGGGCATCTCATTCTGATTTGGAAGGCCCTGGGCTGGAGGGGGATACAGCAAAATCCTGTGAACTCCACAAACACACAGCAGGTGGGATTCCCCTTGCCCAAGCTGAAGTGTGCACAACACAGATGTCTGCATGGGAGCTCTTTCTTCAAGCTCCCATTGTAATCATCTGAGATGAAGGGTGGGAGTCAGTTGCTCACACACAAACACCTGGGGACATTGGAAGAGACAGAGGTGGTCCCAGGCACGTGCCAGTGTCTGCTTGCTCTCATGGAGCAACTGGGAGACACACATCCTTCTAGAGTATGAGGTGGGGGCCAGGTAGAGAATTCTCTTGGCCATCTCAAATGACACTAGATGCCCACTACTGTTAGAGCACCCCTCACTATGATGCTGAGACACATGGAGATGCCTGCAGTGCAAACTGCTAATGTAATTCAGTGCAGACACTTGATGTAATGAAATAGAAATAGGCTGGCAGGGCCACGTCAGATGCCTGGGGTTTCTAGCACAACTGCATGGATGGGACCTATGGGAAAACCATGCCCCTTTGGAGTGGCTGCTGGGCAGACAACACAGGTTATCTCAGGCCTTCCTACCTGTGCCCAGATACCTTAATCCCACCACTGCCTTTAGGGAAAGTCCATCCCGACTGCATTCAAGCGTGCTGCATAAATGGGAGGCACATCACACCAAGGTCTCTGCTATAGTCTCTGCACTCTCAAACCCTTCTTGCTCCTCTCTGCTTGAACCGCTTCTCAAGCCGGGATGATATGGACCAGGACTGTGCTAATGATGACCTCAGGGTGGCTCGATTACAGGCTGCCCAGGCCCAGGGACTTCTTCAGCGGCACTTTGTCCTGCCTGGAGATCTGTTCACCTCTGTCACAGGCCCCAGGCTCCTACAAGCCCTTTCCTGCCAGGGCTGCACAGCTCAGCTCTCTCCCTGGCCTTGGGCACTGCAGGCTTTGCTCTCAGTGGGAACCTCCTTGCACCATCACACTGCCACCTGCTATCTATGCCAGCATGTCTCTGCTCTGAAGTGGGACCACTGCACACACAGTGTCCTTGGCTCTTGGTAACAGGTTTCACCACAACCAGTCTGCTCTCTGTGCCACAGCTGATGCTCTGCAACACTAATATATGCAAATGCATGCAGCCTGGGGTAGAGACAGGAGCAGATGGAGATGTACAAGCTTTCACAGGTGTGAAACATCATTGGAATAATTGAGATGTGGTGGGATCATTCACATGACTGGAGGGCGATTCTTGTAGGGTACACTCTCTTCAGGAGAGACTGTCAGAGAAGCTGAGGAGGGAGGATGCCTTTTGTGTGAAGGGGCAGCTCGGATGTGTGGTAAAAGTCCTTTACCTAGACTTTAGCAAGGTATTTGACACTGTCTCCCATAATATTCTTGCATGCACGTTAGAATGTTACAGTCTAGAAGAGCAAACAACCGGATGGATAAAAAGCTGCTTCGATGATCAGAGGCTTAGAGGGCGGTCGTGAATGGGTAGTACTCTTCCTGGAGGCCAGGGAGAAGTGGAGCACCCGAGGGTCTTTCCAGGAAGATGTTCAGTTTATCATCTGTATTACTTACACGCAGGAGGCAATACTCATCATGCCTGTAGATGACCCCAAACTGGAAGTGGAGGGTTGGGGGTCACTCATATGCTTGAGGGATGCCATTCAGAGGGACCTAGACAGGCAGGAGGAATGGGCTGTAAGGAACCTCATGGAATTCAACAAGGACAAATGCCAGGGCTTGCACCTGCGATAAACCAACACCCCACACTGTTACAGGCTGGGGCCTGAGGGCCTGGGGAACAGCTCTGTGGAAAAGGACGTGAGGGTGCTGGGGGAGAGGAGGCAAAACATGAGCCAGCAGCGTTCCCTGGCAGCAAAGAAGGCGAGAAGCATCATGGGCTGTATGAGCAGGAGCACAGCATGGAGGTCAAGGGAAATGGTGATCACCTTCTAGTTCATGTTCACTAGACGCCATCTAGAACCCTTCATCCAGGTTTGGGTTCCCAGAAGAAGAAAGAGGTTGATAACTGGGAGCAAGTTTGGTCGAGGGCCCTCACAGTAGTCAAGGAGCTGGAGCACTTGTTCTGTGAGGAAATGGGTCTGGTTCAAGTTGTAGAAGAGATGGCTTTGGAGGGATCTCATAGCAGCCCTCCAATGGCTATGAGGAGGTCCTCCATAAGATGGAGGCAGGCTCTTCTCCAGGGTGCATGGTGGGAGGACAAGAGACAATGGGCATAAGTTTATGCAGGATATAAGGAAAAGCTTTTCCACTACAAGGATGGTGAAGCATTGGAGGTGGTTGCCCAGAGAGGCTGTGCAGTGTCCTGCCTTGGAGGTTTCCAAGACCACATTGGATGAAGCTGAGAGCAACCTGGTCTGACCCCAGAGCTGACCCTGCTGGGAGCAAGCAGATTGGCCTAGAGATCTCCTGAGGTCCCTTCCACCCTGAAGGAGTCCATGATTCTTCCCGCTCTCTATTTTCTCTTGTTGATGTCAGGAAAAGCACGAAGGTGCCCTGTGACAGTGGAAGCAGGCCTGCTTTCTTGTCCTCCTCCAGTCAGAGTTATTCAGATGCAGGGCTTCTTGGCAGGAATCCCCAAGACAGACATGATCAATCCTTGGCCTCACTTTTAATTTCCTTGTTTTGTTCTTCCGTCCCTCCTGAGTCTGTCTCTTTTACCATTCTGATCCTGTCCCATACAGCCCACCCCACCCCTGCTCACCCTTACCTCATTGGAGCTCGTTTTTTTATTTGTTTGTTTTCTTTTGTTTTGTTTTATTTTGACACAGAGGAGCTTCAGCCCTGAAGGAACTTTAGAAATTTGGGTGATTTGGACAACGGATACCTCATGAAGATTTACAAGAAAAGCGTCAAGTCCTCTGCCTAGGTGGGAATACACCCGTCCGTGACTAGAGTTTGAGGGACCTGGTTTTCTTTAGCCAGGAGGCAAAGGGCAGTAGACTATTAGCCTGTGACTGCTTTAAGGGTGGTTTCAGGGATGATGGAGCTTTTCTTGCCAGTGGGAAACAGCATGTGAAGGAGAAAGATCCACAAACTGCATCTTGAGAGGCTCACACTGGACTTCAGGTCAAAAGAATGTCACTCGTGGAGTTGTGATGAGGTGCAACAGGTCACCCAGAGGGAGCCTGTGATCAGCCCCTGCCTTTGTGTTTCAAGGAAAAGCAAGTGAGGACAGGAAGACATCAGGAGAGGCAGGGAGATCGCGGGGTGAGAGCAAGGTGGGGAAGCAGCTTGGGTGTGTACAGTCTGCAGGGAAAGAGGCACAGATGTGGGAAAGCATAGGACAGCCTGTGGTGGAGATGGCCGAGGGCACTGCCACGGCTGAAAGCTCCCAACACAGCTAGGTGTTTGTCCTTTTGGCTATGGCTGGTGTCTCTGACACCGAGGCCCACGAGAAGATGCCATTCCTTAAAGCACAGTGGCCTTGCTGCCTCCTTGTCCCTTGGCAGCCCAGGAGGTGCCGTATCATGGTCCTGAACTTGGCATTGTGCACCACACCCTCACACTGGCCCCAGGAAGAGCCCTGAGCAATGCGTGATGGAAAGCATCACCCTACCCAGGGACTGGCTGTCAGTGCCTGGTCTCACTGCTTGATAACACACATCAAGGTTGACTTGGCATCACAGCCACCCTCACATTGCCTTTGCCTACCTGCAATCAGGGCCTCCAACTTTCAGCTCTAATCAGCCCCTGGGGAGCCTCTGTTGTTAATGCCCTCAGTGGGACCCATTTCTTCTGACTTTAACTTCTTGAGAAGTTGCTTCAGCCTACTCTCAGCATCTGAAGTTCATGGGCTCAGCACCAAATACACCCAAGCGGTCACTAAAATACAAAAGTCCTTACGGAGCCATGCCTCTTTCCATGATTTTCTTCAGTTCATAAATTTTTGTGTGGTTAATTGGAAATTTTGCAGGAGTGTATTGAAATTAGGCAGATTTCCATGAGCACCTGAAAAAGAAAGATGTCTGCTTCTTAAGCTTTCTTGAGTATTCAGACCTCAGAATAAGTCATACCCACATTCCCCAATTCATACTGACCCACAGTGTCTCCTAATGAAGTCTGGACATGTAGGCAAAGCAATAATTTTGATAGGAGACCTGTATGGAGAACCTTCCTCCCCAGCTCCCCAGCCCTGCCATTTCCCTCATCAGCCACTGGGGACTTCACATCACTCTTGTGAAAAATCCAACCTTTTGCCACTCAAGGCTGTAGCTGAATGTTACAGCTCATGTGCACCAATTCCCACCTGCTTTCCTTCGAGAACTAGCTGCAAGCAGACACAGAAGGGTTTTTCTTAAAAGCAAACAAACAAAAATAAAGTTTGGAACAGTTTAATAAAAGATACAAGACACTCGTCAACTGTATGGTAAGTCCAAGCTGCCTTCAGTGAGGTCCACTGCCCACAAGGCATAACCTTCTTGAAATGTTTTCAACAGATAGATAGGAAAGGATAGGCAAACAATACAACAAAGGAGGTGGCTAAAGAGACAAGGAGACTGCTGAAAGATGAGGCAAGCTTCAGACTCCCAGCAGCTCAGAGCAGCAACTGGAGAGTTGAGAGGTACCTGAATGGATAAAGAGCAAGGGGAAAAGAAAACCTGGGAAACTATGGAAAGTGCATATGCCCAGATTGTTTGATGCAAAGATACCTTTAAAAATGACCGATTTAATCAGGACATGTGGAAATATATGAGAGATCACTTAGATTTTATCCACAGCCTAATAGACAGAGCAGTGGAAACACAAGGTCAAGGGTAGATCGATATTTCTTCTCCCCAGATTAACACCCTTCCTGAAGATTTCCACTCTTTCATCATGTTCATTGAAGTAGACTAAAATAATCACCAATGGGCCCTCTCTAAGCACTGAAGGGAGACTCATTCCAGCAGTACAGCTTATCTCATCAGAGCATGGTTATGTGCAAGAGGTGGAAATGTCTGGCTCTGGAAGCCCCGATTCCCATCTCTTAACTAGGCAGGACAAATAGAACTGGGCAAGAAGGGGTTGACAACATTGACAACAAGGAGGAGGCTGATCTCACCCCAGGCCAGACCCCACCAGTGCAGATGTCTCTGTCAAATCCAGGTCTCCGGATTTCCCTTTCTACTCTATGGAGGGAACTAAGTTGTCTCAATGGACTTGTTTTGAGATACCTTTCCTAATGACAAGCTCAGGTCCTGCAGGAGCCGCCTCCAAAATTTCCAGCACCACATGGCAACACAGCTACCCCAGGGCATCTCAGGCAGCAATAGCCTCTCTCTGTGGCCAAATGAATCAAGCCCAAAAAAGTAGATCCTAGTCCTAAGTTGAGATCTTCTCAAAAAATAACTCACTACAACAATAGACAAGAAATGTTCGTTTCCAAAACTTCACACAGTTTTTACCATTGCCATATATTTTTTTCTGTCTTATTAATTGGCAGCTCCATTTTCACGCAATACAGGAATTYGTCTGTCTATGTGAGTGTGCATGCAAATATACACACATTGTTCATCAAAATACATTTGCTACCAAAACTCGGAATAGAGAAACTTTGTTMTGAGAAACTACTTTATCTAAACTGTCATGTTTCAGCTCTCTTCTTCTGCCTCTATGTCCTTCCTTCTTCCTTGGCCTCTTCTCTCCTTACAGAGCCCTCCAGGGAAAGATTCACTGAATCACAGCACTTGCGGTGGATGAGACCTCTGGACATCATCTAGTGCCAGTCCCCYTGGTCAATGCAGAGGGAACTAGATGAGGTTGCCCAGGGGCTCCCCCCACTTATGCATTGACCACAAGGGTSCTGAGAGTGTGCTCCATCCACTGTGCAGGCCATTCATAAAGATGTTAGAGAGTCCTGCCCCWCATGTTGATCACTGAGGGATGCCACTAGTAACCAGCTGCCACTTGGAACTTGTACCACCRATGACAGCGTTTCAGCCTGATGGCCCATCCAATMTTCCACCTGCCTTATGGTCCATTGATCCAGGGCAGAGCTCAACAATTTGCCTCTAAGGAGACTCTGGGGGGCCGTGCTAAAGGCTTTGTTAAAGTGAAGGTTCACAAAATCCCCTGCTTTCCCCTTGTGCACACAGGCATTCATCTGATGGTAGAAGGCAATCAGGTTGGTCAGGCATGCTTTCCATTTCCCCTTAGTCAACGCATGCTGCCTCTTCCAGGCCTTCTCCTTCCTGTGCTTGGAGATGGTTTCCAGGAGGATTTGCTCCATCACCTTCCCAGGGACTGAGACGAAGATGACCGGCCTGTCATTGCCCAGATCCTCCCTCTTGCCCTCCTGCAAAATGGGTGTGATGTCTGCCTTTTCCCAGGCATCAGGAACCTCCCTGATTGCACTGACATTTCATAGACAATTGGGAGCAGCGTTGCAGTGACTCCAGCCACCTCTCCCTGCACCCTGGGGTTCTTCCAGTCTGGTCCCGTGGTCTTGTGTGTGCCCACTGGGCAAAAGTCCTCCCCACCTGCATCCTCCTCTACCATGGGTGAAGCTTTGCTAACATGGATGCTGCCAAAGGACTCGGGGGCCAGGGAGGCCTGGCAGCAGACAAGACCAGGAAAAGACAAGGGAAAAGAGGCAATGAGCTCCTCTGCCTTTCCTCTCTCTTTGTCACTATGTCCCCTACCCCACTGAGCAGGGAGAACACATTTTCCATGTGTCGCTGACTTGGGCTGCCAACGTCCTTACAGAAGCCCTTCAGGTTACTCTCCCCATCCCTTTCTAGCTCCAGCTCCAGCTCCAGCTGAGCTTTGGCTTGCCTAACTCCACCTTAAACAAGATGAAATCCTCTCTGCTGCAGTCCAGGGTGGTGACTCTGTTATTCCTCTTACCTCTCCACCACCTCACAGTCATGGCAGTGACAGTCAACCTCCACATTCACATCCCCATCCAGCCTGAGCTTCAGGCAAGAAACCAAGGGGAGGATGGCACCATCTACTTAGAGGTACAAACTACAGAGGTACAGAAATCACACTGCAGAAAAGCCTGCATTTCTCTCCTCACCCCTGAGGGGATCCTCCAGGCAATGGCCTTTCAGGTGGTTAAAGGTGGATGCCAAGAATTTCCRYTGTAATGTAGATATGCCTGAGGCAGTGCCTCCCAGGCTGCCCTTACAGTCAACAGGGAGGAGGAGGTGTTCACCTGCCTTCTTTTAGATGGTCACATAAAGCACAAAGGACTCCTGTCCCAGAGACACTTGCTCTGTGCTTGAAATGGGGCCTGAGATCATAGATGTTCAGGATAATCCAGGTTGAAGGGACCACAGGAGGCCTGTAGTGCAACACGCTGCTCAAAGCAGGGTCAGATAGAGGGTCAGAAATCAAAGAATGCCCCTGCCAAAGGACTTCTGGGGATGATAGTGTTGGAGAAATCAGTAGAGGGTTGATGGGGTGATCCCATGGACAAAAAGGTTTCCTTTTTCCCCTTCTCCCAAGAATGAAATCCTCAGCTCTCCACAAAGAAGAAGCTGGGACACAAACTTTGCCACTAACATGAAGGCAGAGAAGCTCCTGAGTCCCTTACAGACAGAGGCTGGTCCAAAGGCCACCACCCCAATGGCACCAGATCCCCAGGCATGCCTGCCTTCTTGCTGGGCACCCTGCAGCCCCAGGCAGGAGGTGTGCGGGGAAGAGAGTGGTGTCTGCAGCCTGCAGGCCTGGCCACCCAGCAGGTGTGGTGGGACCCTCGTTCCCTAGATGAGACTGGGCTCTCCTGCATTTCCCCAGTGTGAAGCCTGCATCCCCT
>NW_020448035.1:6965-17274 GCF_003343035.1 Apteryx rowi | reverse complement strand
TAACAGGCTGAGAAGCATTGCTCATTTCTTTGAGCGCATTTTCATTTTCCATAACAGTTTGCATATGGTTTCTGAGTTGAGAAATAAGTTCTCCCTGCAGCTTTTCCTGTGCTATCTCTTCCTTYTTGTTTTTCCTTCTCTAAGAGGACCTTCTTGTGTGTTGCCTTGTAGTTTTGTTGGTTCCTTTCCTTATAACAGTACTACCATGGAGAAATGGTCTACAGGAAATAAATGAAGGCAATGATGAGAATRGAAAATAATGCAGAAACCTCGAGGGGAAGTAATTGTAAGCAGTCACTCTCAATGGATTCTTTAAAATTACATTGTGCCTCACTACTACAGGGACTTTTAAAATTTCACAGTGACCAAGGTCTATTTACAAACTAGGATATCCTCTGTAACCATTGTCAYGACGGGATTTTCTAATGATAAAGTAAACCCATCCTTAGCACACACCCTTAGCTCTCAGTGTTAGCAAGGWCTCATGCTGCCCTGGAAACAGCTCTGAGACATGTTCTCTGGCGTAAACCTCGAGCTTCTAAAACATCAGTCTCTTGTATCTCAGTGCACTAGCCACAGTGAGGAAAGGGGAAATATGAAGGTGAACCTGGGGGCTGAGTTCGATGGAGCAGAAAGGGGAACTCCAYGGCGCTGGGCACTGCTAGAGTCAGAGGCAGAGAAAGCGTCACACCTTGGCCTTTTGGCCATACCTTTCCATTATGCTTTTCACACCCTGTGGCTTCCTGATTGTGTAGCACGTGATGAGAAAAAAAGCTGACTTGTTGGGGCTCTCTAGCGACTGTTGTTCTCACACCAAAGCAGAGGAAAGAAGCTTATTCCCCTTTCAGGAAATGCTGCTTGCAAGTGGTTGGGCAGGGCATGTCCACACTTTTGTGGTTTGCCTCTCTTAAACACAGAGGCTGCCCAAATACATCAAAGAAGAAAGGGAATGCTTGCAAGATGCCTGCCCTGCAAGGTAGCTGCTGCAGCTGGGGACTGTTTCCTGCTGAGGAGTGGGTGGGAGGAGGTTTGTAGTGCAGCGGGAGATGTGTCCAACACAGATGGCTGCTGCGTGATGAACTCTGAGAGATCCTTGCTCAAGGAAAGGGGAGGCACACGGTGATGCTGGAGACAGGAGATGGGTAGGAGGGGGATCCTGGGGAGAGCGCAGAAACCCTCTAGGTGCRATTCATAGCGGGGGATGGARAGAGCTTAAATTCAGTCATGTTCAGCACCATCCCCTTCACACCCTGAGCCTATTGCTATTGTTTTCTGATGGCTCYGAGCCCTTGATTCAAGATGCTTAAGAGGGTCCCAGTTGCCCCTGTGGAGGCCCAGAGGCTGGTCAGGCTACTCCCTAAGGGATGGGGAGCCAGGAGCCGAGTGTGGTAAAAGAGCTGTCAGGGCAGGGACCTGCCCAAGCTTCAAATGGAGCCCCTGGRCAGCAGGTGCGGGTGGGCGYCCAAAACAAGGTTGGTCWGGGCCRTTAAGGCATATTAGTGTGCTCAGGGCCCTGACATCACCCAGATGGAAGTGTGGTGTTTCTTTTTGTTAGCTCTGTTTGMAGAATGATTCGACAAACAACCATGCTTTTCACTTACTTTATTTGTTTCTAAGTCAAAGGGAGAGGTTGGACCCTGCGGAGGTATGTAGTAAAGGGTCACACAGCTAGTGTTACATCTGTTAGATTTTCCTCTTGCTGTACGATAAATGGAAACGTAGAAATAGCATGTGGATGAAAGCAAAGCAGATTAGGAAATGCATTCTTGATTTTGCATCTTCAAAGAGTGTCCACCAAGCGCAGGGGATGGCATCAAGGGAACATTTTCTTTCTGTTAAAACACCAATTCAATGTCATATCAAAAAACACCGGTTCAGCGTCTTCATGTCAAGAAACAGGCAAACAACATGCATCTGACACGTATCAGATGTTTATCTTAGGAYGAAATGATTTGTTATCAAGTTGCCTGTCTCTATGCGCTTAATCTCTCCTCACAGTCAAAACTTCGTAGTATTTATACCAAGACTCATAGCCATCAGTGACCACAAAGAAAGCTCTGTGGCGGCCATGCACTTTCCCCAAACCATACTTGTTTCTTCCCACATAGACATCTTCCCATGGGCAACTCTTAACGGCATTTGACGGTGCATTGCCAAAGGATGCACTTCTCCATTCCAGCCATGCCCTGTTGCCTTCATTTACYAGGATCTTAAAATTAGTGGACGACCGCTCTTTTTCTCCATAGGGATAGTAACAATAGGGGCCCCGTTCTGGGGAGTAGGATCCCGTGTCACAACCTGACACAGCGCAGACATATTCTTGTCTTTTGGCATAATTGTTCCAGTTGGACACAGCCCACTCAGGCAACCTTCCTGTGAACGTGACCCATTTGAGGTTCGAACCAAATAACTGGCGTTTTCTCCGAGGAGTTATTTTGACCTCTGACAGCATGGAAAAATCCTTTCCCTCTGTACTGGAGAGTTTTACCGCTGGTGAGTGCCCCAGCACCTCACGATCTTCCCCCTGTCCCTGGGGAGATGCTGCTGAAGGGAAGAGAAAGGGGAAGAAGGACCACTATTAGTACGGTAGCGTTGGCATGCTGCCGTTCTCCTTGAGCTATTCACAGCTATTTAGGATTTGGCCATCTAATCGGACAAGCATGAAAGCACAAGATATCGAAGCTGAAAGGAATGAGACATTCAGAAGGAAAGCAATCCTTTCACTCAGGGATATTTCTCCTGGCCTTGAGGCGGTAATCCCCATAGCTAGTTATCATCTCATGTAACCACTGATGTATTATTTTCCCATCTGAGAAGTGGGAAATGCTTTGCATCAAGCACTGACACATCTTCCTATTCAGTAGCAAAAAAAGGCTCTTTTAGGCAGTAATTCACTGGGTTTAATGCTGGCGTCTGCTATCGCGTAGGTGAGGCACACCCTGAACTGGTATATGCATTGACTATATCTTCATTGAGCAAGGTGGGAACTGAGTGGAGTGACTGGTCCTGACGGAGACATCACCCACTCATCAGGGAACTGTCACTCATCCTCAAGGTCTCTCTGTGTCTTCTTCAGGGAATTCCTTTTCTCAGAAATCTTCCCTTACTCTTGTGTAATTATGGAAGGCAGACGTGATCCTGTCCTATATCTCCTTTGGCTATGATGGTGTTTTAAGTGGTGGCCTAACTGCAGCAAGAGCCTGCATTTAGATGCCTAAATTTACATCTCTTGCTCTCAGGCTGAATCTCCCTGCCACCCCTGGAAACCCGTAGGGGACTGAACTTAGGGGCATGAATCTGGCTACAAGTCCTACTTGAAGGACATAGTTCAGTTGCCCTCACAGAGGAATGTGGTGCTAGTTGATATGCTCTAGGATATCTGAGACATTAACACAGGGCTGACTGAGATAATACAGGACCCACAGGAGAGCTGTGCCCTTCTGCAGCATCTGCTGCAGTTTAGGAATGATACCCCAGAGCATTAAATATGCTACTAGTCTCCTGAGTTAAGTCCTTAATGTATGCGTCTAAGGTGCCTCATTTAGGGCTGAGTTATGAAACCTTGAGTTATGAAAGAAAAGACCTGAGCGGGGRAAAAAACAGTCTTATTAAGCGGTGACAAAATTACTCAGTCTGATCTTAGAAGCTGGTGAATGATGTGGTCTGTGTAAGAACAGAAGTCAGAGAAATGAGAAGGGGATACGAGGGGATACAGAAATCAGAGTGGGATTGCTTTTTCAGGTTAATACACCTCCTTCCATGTTTCCRGTTAGGGGTTCGAGAAGTTGTTTCAGTTGTGAACCATTCACATTTGCATTGGTTTCTTGGCTTTGACAGCCAAGTCCTGGCAGAAGGCTTGCTTTAGGATCAGCTGAATATTTGTCTACACTCCACTGACTGCTCTGATTGCACTGCAATAGTTTATCATGGGAGGATAGACCCTTAGCCCACACGCAATCATCTCTCAGTCTGGATCTAGCTCCCATTCAGAAGGATTCAACGGGAATTATTCTCCTTTAACAAAACATCTCGCCTTGTGCCCTTAATACACCTGAGAAGCTACAGACATCATGAATAGACTCGGATTTCCTTTAGAGGCGGCAACTCACAGTACCTGTTGGAGGCGAGATGCTTTCTTCTACAATTCTCCKCAGGGCTGAAGGCAGGTTGCTGGCTTGGGCAGTGGCTTTCCCACTCAGGGACAGGAGGACGAGCAGAGTGCAAAGCTGGAGCCACATCTGGAATCAAAGGCACAAGGACAGSTTATCAGCGACAGCAGCAGTCACGACTTCCAGCTTGGTGAGAGAAGGYACAGGGGCCAAAAAGAGAGGTGGATTCAGGATCTTTATAGCTGAGGGAGATCAATGGGAATTCCTAGTATGTGACCGACTGCATTCTTGAAATAGCAGCTGCTCTGCTTTCAAGGAAAAGGATGACTRGCTCAGCAAGGGTTGCTCACTTTTCTGAAATGAATCTGAGATTATAGAGTAAGAACTCAGTCTTTTCTCTCCAAAGCTCCCCTGAGTTGAGAGCTTTCCAAAATATCGATACCCTCCTCACATTTGTTGTTCTGCGTGATTCAGTGAAATGCCATCAGGCCCTGTTCTGGTGACAGACAAGAGCAAAAGATGGGCATTTTGCATTCTTAGATGTGGCTTGACTCTGAGGAGGTGGCAATAACAACTCTTTCTAAGTGAAACTGTCCCTGTATTCAGTTTAACAGGAGGCCAGTTTTTCAGAAAGCTGTGGAGAAACTGGTTAGCAAAACATGAAAGAGCCCAGCTTCCTTAGTATAGCGCAAGTCCTGCAGACCRTCTCCTGCTGCGGTTCCCTGAAGCACTGGAGGGGCAGCCGAAGAGGAGAAAGAAATAGAAAAGAGAGGTTTACTAGGGAAGTTTGGACAGCCCAGAGGTGTAGTGGGAAATGTTGCCCTAAACCCAAGGGCCAGGCAGAAACTGGAGCAAGGCAGAAACCTGAGCAAGCTGAAGCCCTGGAGTAATAACGGATTCACATCTCCCAATCCTTCTTGCTCACTGTAAGCTGTGCACTCCGGCTGCTTGGGGCAGGGACCCTCTCTTTACTGTGTGGTCCAAGCACTGCTATCGCTTGCCCTGGAGAAATACCAAAMAAGTTCTCGGTCGGTGTTATTCACACACAGGCTGCTGGTGTTGGCAGGTGATATCCCTGGTCAATGGCACGCAGATCTGGTGTCCTCCTCTCTGCTCTTGGAGCAACTGGTGAGGACAGCCTAGCACCATGCCAGAGGCAGCCCTGCCAGAAATTACCAGTTCAAGGCTCTCAAGCAGCCTGAGCTGACAGGGACTTTGAGCCACCTCCCCCAGRAGCTGTGTGGGGATTGTCCTTTCCTGTGTCATGTCCAGCAGGAATGAGGACCTCCATGATCTGGGGACAAGATGAGCCCCAATCTGTAGGGCATAACTATGAGGTGTGGTTACGCAGATGCATGACCACGGGACCACCGTATTAGTATACATCCCCTCCAGCTCTGCATGCTCTAAAGCAGGATTTGAGTCAAACATGGACCATTCCAAGCAGCCAGGGTATTTTCAGAGGGGAAAACTGTTTTTTTAAATCCTGCCCAGAAAAACCTCCGGGAGGCTGCTTAATGCCTTAATTCTCAGCAGCCGATATTGCCAGCTCCGTAAAACTTAAGCTGACCTGAACTTGCTCGGYGGCTGACCATCCATATCAACACACAGCAGTGAGCACGTGTCTGTGGGCTTTGTTTCCCTAGGTCCAGACCTGTAAAAGTTGGTCGGGCAAGCCACAAACTCCAGACTTTGTTGATGTCCAGAATCTGCTGTGATTCATCCCAGCTCTCAAAACCCCCTACCCTAGAGAAAGTGTAGCTTTAAATCACCGATAGCATCTTGTTTTTAAGCCCTAACCTCCCAGCCTGTCCCAGGCAGCATTGTTTGACCACATATGGTCTAYGCAAGTCAATGTTGACACTTCCAGTCATGTTTATCCATGCGATCCTCCTGCTATGCCTTCTGCCACAAGTGCTTGACATTCTGCATGTCAGACTGGACTGTTCTTGTGCATTCTTTTAGAAATTATTTGTTCTCTGCAATTTGCTGATATGACAGCATATYGGATGCCAGCACAGGGCACTCTGCTTATCTTAATTCATACACCTCCCTTAACTTGTACTTCCTACATTCATAACCTTTTCACTTTATCCTAACGTTTTCCAGAGCTTTCTTTTTTCTTTCCCTTAATGACAATTTTATTATTTCTGTTTTGACACAACAGTTTTTAGTACTGCAGCAACGAGCTYGTAGTCTCATGACTTCATTAATTAAAATGTCCTATGTAAAACTTCTCATATGAGAGAGTCCTGTCCCGTATTCCTGACATGTGGATTAAATGTAAAGAGGACCTTGCACAGCCTAATGTTGCAATCATGCTAATAAGTTCTATTTGGCCGAGCTCTATTTAAATGTCACAGCTCTTGCTTTCTACAAATATAATTCAAAGTCAGATAATCTTCTTTGTCCTGGCTGTCATGCCTTCCCTAAGGCAGTATTTGTTCCTTATTTCAGTAGATAATGCATGTAGGAAATGTAGCTTTTCACGAGTGTTTTTTTGCTGAAAACATTAAAAATAAAATTAACACTTAATATTATCATTCTTCTTTCAAACAAGGTGGGTTCTGTGCGGGTGATATAATTCATAATAGGTGTCTGACTTRCAGAGCAGCAGCAATGCAATGGTGAGGGGACCAGGGGCAGGCGCCCAACATGCCATACCCCATGGCAGCTTGCTCGTCTCTAGCAGCACGCTGCTCCAGTCGTGAGCTTGCAGGCTCTGCTTTCTGAGCAGCTGTGGGGAGCAGCAGAAAAAGTGTCCGCTCCACAGTTTGCTGCATCTGGGAACAACCCTGACATGTATCTGTGGCCAGAGGCGCCTTCCCACAAAGAGGAGAATTAAAGTGTCTTCTTGGTCCTCTGCAGAAGCCTGGCCTTCGTCTCTGCCTTCTCTTGGTGCCTGTCCCTGCTTTTTCCCCTGGGTCAGAGAGGGCTGAGCACACYRATGTCTGCTTTCACAATGGGGTCTGGGTCTCTCACAGTGAGCAGACCCCCCGCAAGATACATTAGGGAACCGTGATCAACCCAAGAGGGCAAATTTCCCCATTGCTCCTCTCTTGCCCAGCACTGCAGATCTGACCCTGCAAATAGGAGGGACTCATGGGTCTGGGAAGACCTGACTATCTATATGAAGGGTGTATGGGAAAACGCAGAAGAACGTCGAGGAGATAGGCAATGGAAGCTAGCCAGACTGGTCGCCTGCGGCTGCCAGGATAGCCCCAGATTGAGCGGAGGGGGCCGGTAGCTGCAGTGCTTGCCACTCTGGCAGTCCCCAAGTACTGGCCAGAGTTGGCACAGGGGGAAAATGTTACCCTGAAGGCGGCTGAATCCGCTTTACAGGCTATGCCCTTCCGTGCTGCTTCGGAAGCAGCTTGGAAGCTAGCCAGACGATTAGGGTGGGCACTGTTGATGGGCATTCGAGCCTTAGATAATGAGCTATCGTCTTTGCAGCCACAAAGAAAAGATCTGGAGAAGGAGAATGGAGATTTGCATGACGCGAAGGCGGTAGCACAGGAGTTGATTATGAGCCAAACTGCAAAGAGTCGGGAATTAACCCATAGGGTAGAGCGATGAGCTTTACGAGTGGCTAACAAACGCCATGCACGCTATGGTAAAGCCCCAACTACAGTTGCCCAGGTGAGAGCAATAATAACTAGACCTTTCTGGGACCTGGAGGAGTGGGATGGTARTATTTGGAGTACTTCATCTGACTCGGAGATTGAATTTGGATTAGAAGGAGAACTGGCTACTCCCCAGGTCCGACCTCTTGTGCAACTGAAGGGGGAGAGGCAAGTAGATGGGAATACAGTGGAGCAATCTAGGACGTCTATCCCGAAGGAATTGTGTCAATTTTTACCTGCTTTCCAGCAGCGGCCTGGGGAGTCTTGTTAGCCTGGTTAGTGAGAGCATGGGATGCAGGTGCCGGATCGCTTAGCCTCGTAAGAGAGGAGYTGAATTTGATGAGYCCCTTTATCAACTGATGCTCAAATACAGTATTATCTTACCCAATTAACTTCTGCGCAGGATGGGGCAGGAAATGTTATTGTAGCTCCAACATTATATCAATAGTTATGCGTTGCTGTGGAAGGTGCTTACCTGTCCACAGGTGAATTAGCCGCTACAGTGGGAGCGTGGCATACTTTTGAGGAAGAGATCAACATGTTGTGACAGCTAAGGGTAGTAACTGGATTAGCAGATGAAGAAGGACTGGATGGTGTGGAAATAATGCGGCAGATGAAAACCCAGTGAAGGGGGGCTTCAAGTGCCTTAAAGCTGTTACTAGATGGCACCGTAATGCCTGCAACTGGAACAGTGGGGGCTTTGGTAAACAATATAAGGGATTTGGCACTTGTTGGTGAACCAGCTACTAAGCAAGTGAGAGCAGCTCGGAATTCCAAGGYGAGAAAATYGGCAGGGACTACTAAATTGAGTGGAAAGGTAACGAGGCGACAGRTGCGGACTGATTTGCTGCAGGCAGGGGTATTAYGTGCTGAGATAAATGGTCTTTCTACTGTTGACTTATTCAAGYGGTGGCAGCAGTTACCTGCTGATCAGCARTATCAAACACAGCCTACTGCCCCTCCTGCTCCAGCCACAGTGTGGAAACTGCCGGCCAAGAGACAGTGAGGGGRAGGAGGGTCCCCTGCAATAGGAGCGTCCGTTGAAGCTTATCATTGGGCGGGGGGACCCACGCCCTTATGTACCSCTGTGAATTYGCTGGCGCTCTGGAGGAGAAATTGCTGTGCTCGCTTTAGTAGGTAGYGGGGCAGAAGTTACCGCACTACATAGCGCGGTAGCTCCGGGGAAGGCTACTACCCATATACGTGGGTTGGGCGGGTCGGCCACTCCAGCGACACAGGCTGTGGTTATGTTAGCAGTTGGCAAAATCCCCTCCACACACACATTYTCTACCCCRGTTTTATTAGCACCGATTGACRAGTACCTCTTGGGGATCGATGTGTTACTGGGCAGAGATATTCAGATCCTGCACGGACTGTTCTCCTTTGGAAAAAATCCTGTGTTACCACAGTTGCGATCCACTACTTTGATTAGAGGGTATCCAAAATGGGAGCCAGTGGATTTACCGGTTCCCCCCACTGTGGTGCAAGTGAAGTAATATGGAATTCCTGGTGGGGAAAAGGAGATTCAGGAAACTAGAGATGCTTTATTGCATACTCAGATAATACACCCTGCCCTGTCAGCTTTCAATAGTCCTATGTGGCCTCTTTGGAAGCCTGATGGCTCATGGCGTATGACTGTGGATTACAGGGAGCTAAATAAAATTGCCCCACCATTAGCAGCCGTAGTACCTGACACAGTAATTCTGCTGGAAGGCATAGGGAAACATCTGCAGGAATGGAAAGCTCTCACTGATTTGGTGAATGTATTCTTCTCTATCGCTATATCCCCGCAGTCGCAAGATCAATTTGCATTTACACGGAACAATAAGCAATATACATTTCAAGTCCTTCCTCAGGGCTAGAAACACAGCCCCACCATTTGCCACCAGAGGACCTCAGCTGATCTCCCTCCCCCCCCCCCTTACAGAGTGTACCATCCATCACTATATTGATGATATTTTGATAATGGGACCTTCTAAAGAACGAGTAAGTGAGCAGTTGTCATTGCTGGTACAGACCCTGCAGGAGCGGGGATGGGCTGTAAACCCTAGGAAGACATCAGTGTGCAATTCTTAGGGACAGTCTGGAGGGGGCAGACGAAAGTTATCCCTGAGAAAGTGCGCAATACTATTCAACAGTACCCTGTTCCCACTGCTGTAAGACAACTGCAAGCTTTTTGGGGGCCTTTTGGGTTCTGGCAGACCTTTATACCCCACTTAGCATATTGAATGTGGCCGCCACAGCGTTTGACCAAAAAAAGTAGCCGGTGGCAATGCACTAAAGAACAGCAGCAAGCCTTCGACCTGTGCAAGGAGGCGGTGGTCCAACATTGCGAACTATTCACTCCACATGAGGGACAACCTTTTGAGCTGGAGGTAACGGTTATGGGGGATACAGTGTCTTGGGGGTTGTGGCAGCAATGTGCCCACGCAAGGCGGGAACCTATAGGTTTCTGCTCCYGTTCCCTGCAAGGGGCCGYAGCAAATTATACACCTCTGGAAAAACAGCATTTGGCTGTGGTGTGGGCTTTGCAGGATACCGAACGAGGTACAGTGTGATATGTGCTAATTTGTTACA
>NW_020448035.1:3274-4785 GCF_003343035.1 Apteryx rowi | reverse complement strand
TACCGTACCACCCTCCAGCTAGTGGATTAATAGAGAGAATGAATGGCCTGCTAAAAGAACAAATCCAAACACTTACCACCAYGCAAACGTCAAGGGGGTGGGTGAGCATGCTCTCACAAGCGCTGTTTATGCTTAACAATAGGCGTGTTGGAATGCTTACTCCCTATGAGCGAGTACAAGCCAAACTGACGCTAGCAATCCCTGCTCGGATATCTGTAATGGAAAGGGGGACTGCCCCTTGCATATTTGCCTCCAGGGAGGTAGAATTCTAAACATCTGAGCAACTCACGATTACTGAACAAAGAGTTATAAGCTTACATTTAAGCCTCGACTGCCCTTCACAGTGTGTATGGCTGTTTACACCTTTGATACCTGTTCAAATAGCCCCACTCTTATTGACTTCTTCTCAAGATTTATCTTTCCAGGTATCCATATCCACACCAGTGAATGTCTCACAGGGAGCACTGATACTGTGAGGAATTCTGATCCACGGTGCTGGAGTGCCTCATGCTCAGCAAACACCCTCAACACACTCTTTAGCCAGTGTGTGCATGCTAACTCCTCAAAAGGAAAAACGGCCTGGCACTGTTTTAGCAGATGGTCCAGGAGTCACTGCTCTAGTTCTTCCTGATGGTGATACCATGCCTTTCTATCTTCCCATCAACAGGTTATCATGCCGACATCTGTAAGTTGCCGTTGGGATGTTGCCTCTTGCTGACCACAACAGATGCCATTAATCTTCAAGACCATCCAGCTTCCCATGTAAATACATGGATTTGGCTCACACAAAGATCAGCTAATCTCTCTGCTTCCTGTATTGCAGGAGGGCGATCAGTGAATGGTGTCTTAGCTACGTGTTACATAGGTGTACCAGCTCCACTCGTGGTATTGCAGAGTTATATTAAAAAAAAAAAAGTTGATATTTCTGTTACTCTCATGAATTTATACGATTTGGGCATTGTTTCCCAAAAGACAACACCTTGGCCTTACTCTTTTCGTATAGCTAACATATCTAAAGCATATATTGGCTTTTGCTTTGTAAATGCTTCCTCTGTTCTGCAGAATGTAACCAATACACAGTTAATTTGTAATGACACTGTGAATATTACCTATGCACCTGCTCACCTTATACTACCATTCGGGTGGTTCCTTCTGTGTGGCACTACAGCGTATACCTATGTGCTGGCCAACGCCACAGGTGGCCCATGCACTGTAGGTCATGTTACTTTAAGCATCCTTCCCTTTATGACGGAGCAGTGAAGGACCTTGCGGCATATCCTAGCAGCAGCAACACTGGAGGTGTAGAGGCAATACATACACCTACAGTGTGCTCGTGATATAGCAGACTCTTATTTGTGCGTTGCACATGGCTACTTGTGTCTGCCTAGAAGAACATGGGTGGAGAAGGGGGTTGCAAACTGAAGGAGGTCAGGAAGGAAGTGACAGGCACAAATGTGAGTGCAGAGGGCCATTACAGGGAAGGGCTTTTCAAAGGGGCCTCCAGGAGCCAG
>NW_020448035.1:0-2724 GCF_003343035.1 Apteryx rowi | reverse complement strand
CACAGGTCATCTCGATGTGTTTACAGCAACGGCTCTGATAGTTGGCAATGAGATGCTTTTCCCGACATCAGCCATACGGCTCCTTCAAAAAAGACGCATTTCCTCACGATGCTCTGCTCAGTTTGAGCTGGGCTTGAAAGAGAATTTGAAAGCAGCAGCTAGGAATAGAGAGGCCTGTGGCTAAAAAAGGTAAGTGCAGAGGGTTGGAGGGCTGAAACTGCTACCAACTCTTTGCATATATGGAAGAGGTCTGCCCTTGTGCTTCTCTCCCCTAGACAGAGCCAGTTGCCAGTTCCTCAATGAGAGGTGTTTGGCCAGTGTCACGGAGGAGCGATGCACTTCACTCGTAAGAGGGAAGCAGCACTATGTTTACTGCAGTAAGACAGTGACCTAACAAAGTTCAATCGTAAATAAGAATGATTTAACGAGGTTCGATTGGCAAGGTTCACTCAGTTATTTACTGCATGAAGGACAGGGTCAGATGCACGTGCAACGGAGACCCTCCCGTTGAGTCACGAGGTTCAGAAAGGACCCCCTTGCTTTCCAAACTCCTTTGGAGAGGAGCCTGGGTGCGGCTGGATCCAATCTTAGTCCCAGACTTGGTCAACGGTTCATGTCTAAAGGAGTATGTGTGAAGGGGACCCTCCCGTTGAGTCACGAGGTTCGGACTAGACCCCCTTGCTTTCCAAACTCCTCCTCAGAGGGGCCTGGGTGCGGCTGGATCTGATCCTAGTCTCAGACTTGGTCAACGGTTTATGTCTAAGGGATTATGTGCACAATTAATCAAAGACATAACTCAGCAAAGTTTTGTGAAGTTTGCAAAAGTTCAGCATGCTATTGATCACTTACCTTCAGTGACAGAGGATCTGTGGTGGGTACAGAATCTCTCAGCCTTGAAGAGTAACCTTGAGAGGCGTCCCTGCTCAAGAGGAGGTTCCGCAGTGCAGCCCGCTGCCATGCAGGAGAGCTCAATGGGCTCTGGGCTGCCCCCTATTTATCAGGGGCGAGATGATTGACTCATAGTCATATTTGCATGCTAGACGGGTCTTAGTTAGTGCATGCTCTATTAGCCCCTGTCTACGTGGCTGTTTACAGGGAGGTCGGGTTGAGAGGGAGAGAGCACATCAGGGTGGGGAAAAGAGCACATCGTCACAGCCAGACATAGCCATCTTGGCTTTTTTCATGGGCAGCATTACTCTCCTCTGCATCCCCCAGCTGCCTGCGTGGGCTTCCAGAAGTAACAAAGGAGTTTGGCTGTTGAGAAGGAAAGGGTGCTTTCTCGTGTGTCTCTGCTGAGTGATTTTGTGCATGTGAATGAAGGTGCCACTTTGCAGCAGACTGTGCACAACCTGGAGCAGCAGATGATGCATATGTGTATTAAGGATGGGCTGAGAGAGCACAGGTCTGCTGGGGTACCCCGTGGAGATTGCACTGGAAAAACAGAGCCACATGTGGGGCAGTCGGTGTCCATCTTCTGGGCAAGAAATGGGCACAGTTCTGAGCCTAATTGCAAGCCAAGACTAGGCAGCATGGATGAACAGAGAACTAAGGCACCAGTKTAAAACAGATAGTAAGCAGCCTGTGCTCAAAATGACGAGAAAGAAAAACTGAAAGCAATTGCGKGAGCTTTCATCAGAAATGGCCTTGACTTCTTATAGCTTCAGCTAGKGCAGAGAACTCCTATCTGATACCTAATCTTCCATGGAGGATTGCGAGYGCTTTTTCTTCTCATGTGTTGCTATATTGCATGTCCTTTTTCTCAAGGCAAAATAAACCACTGCCTGTTAGCCTGAATTCAGTCTGGTAAAATTCATGGTTAGGAATTGTTACTGTGACATTTGTCAAATAAAGAGAAATTGAGGCAGACTTTCCTAGCTCACTCTTTATCTATCTGAATTAGAGACATCTCAAGTTAGAGAGTGAATCCCACTCTCCATCCTGTGTTAATCACTGAAATCTCCCACATAGGATTCCCATCCTGCAGTTGGATTTTGATTCATTTCCTCTGACGCTGTTGTTCAGCAACCCTTGAGCTTTCTGAGAGGACTTGAGACCTCCTCACTCGGCTGGCAGGTGTGCCATAAGTCCTGTGTGAGACCTGGGCTCTTCTCGAGCATTGGCAGTCCTTGTGACAACACGTGSRAAGCCCTTGGGTCTCTGCAACACCTGTGTTTAGGGAAGTGTGTTTGMCCCAAAGTGTCTGCATCTCCCTATGAAATATTAAGGAGTTATGTGATGACTAGCTGAGGCACAGATGTCATTTCACAAAGGCAGGAGGCAGGGGACCAGTTTTCCCAGTGCATTTCCATCCTCACGATTCTGACATCATTTAAAAGTTCAAGTGGCAGGAAAAAGCTGAGTTCCAACACGATTCCTCTCCTGCCCAGTTTCTTCAGAGTAATTTCTGCTGGGGATTACTATATGCTGGCTAGACTTGTTGCTAGACAGATGCACTGCAGCTCTGAACACTGCCCCTTTTCCTCTAGCCTAAGGGATTTAATTCTCAAATTTGAGTTATAGCTGCACTCTTCCTAATTTCTTGAAATTCCCACCTCTGCATTTTCAGTTCTTAGCCTGTAGAAGTGCAGCTGAAACTTGCTTGCAGCTCTCTCCTAATCTTGGCAAACTTTATGGCACCACATTGCTTATCTCTTTGTGTTACAATGGTTCTCACCCTTGTTTACATTTTCCCCCTTACCCTGTAGCAGCAAGCAAAAAAAAAAA
>NW_020448034.1:16391-17353 GCF_003343035.1 Apteryx rowi | reverse complement strand
GCCGCGCCGCTCCCGAGCTTGGGCCGCTCCGCTCCGGGGCTTCTCCGGCTCCGGTTCGGCTCCGGTTCGGCTCCGGTTCGGATCCGGTTCCGGTTCGGATCCGGTTCCGGTTCGGATCCCGTTAGGTTCCGCTTCGGTTCCACTTCGGATCCGGCTCCGGTTCGGTTCCGGTTCGGGCTTTGCCCGGCTCCGGTTCGGTTCGGTTCCCGTTCGGCTCCGCTCCGGCTCCCGCTGCGGCTGCGGCCCGGCTCCCGCTAAGGCCCGGCCTGGATCGCGCTACGGCCCGGCCCGGATCGCGTTCGGCTCCGGCCCGGATCGCGTTCGGCTCCGGCTGGGCCCTGACACCGCCCCCCGCGCCGTGTCACATCCCCACGGCGCCTCCCCGCGTCCCCCGTGTCACATCCCCACGTCTCGTCCCCGTGTCCCCACATTGTGTCCCCGTGTCCCGTCCCCATGTCCCTGTGCCACCTCCCCGTGTCCCCGTGTCCCCCTGGTGTCCCTGTGTCCCGTCCCCATGTCCCCAGGTTGTGGCCCGGTGTCCCATCCCCGTGTCCCATCTCCATGTCCCTGCGCCACCTCCCTGTGTCCCCAGGTTGGTTTCCCGTGTCCCATCCCCATGTCCCCACATTGTGTCCCCATGTCCCGTCCCCATGCCCCTGTGCCACCTCCTGTGTCCCCATGTCCCATCCCTGTGTCCCTGTGCCACCTCCCCATGTCCCTGGGCTCTGTCCCCATCTCCCCATGTCCCATCCCCAGGTTGGGTTCCCCGTGTCCCCATGTCCCATCCCCGTGTTCCATCATGTCCCCATGTCCCGTCCCCATGTCCCCATGTCCCATCATGTCCCCATGTCCCATCCCTGTGTCCCATCATGTCCCTGTGTCCCCTCCCCATGTCCCCATGTCCCGTCCCCATGTCCCCACATTGTGTCCCCATGTCCCATCCCCGTGTCCCATCATGTCCC
>NW_020448034.1:12398-14197 GCF_003343035.1 Apteryx rowi | reverse complement strand
CCGGCTCCATCACGGCTGGTTTCTTGGACACGAGGCTGCCCAGGGCCTTCTCCTGCGGCGGCGCACGCTTGCGTGGGGCCTCGCACACCCGCATGGGGCCTTGCACACCCGCATGGGGCCTTGCACGCCCTCGCATGCACACCTGGCACCGCTCGCATGCCAAGGTGCAGCTCGCACACCATCGTGCGGCTTGCATGGCTTGCACGGTGCAGCTTGCACGGCTTGCACACCATCGTGCAGCTTGCACGGTGCAGCTTGCACACCACGGCGCAGCTTGCACGCCACGGTGCAGCTCGCACGGCTTGCACACCATCGTGCGGCTTGCACGGCTCGCACGGCACAGCTTGCACGCCCCGGTGCAGCTTGCACACCATTGCGCAGCTTGCACGGCACAGCTTGCACACCATGGTGCAGCTTGCACAGCTCGCACGACAGGGTGCAGCTTGCACGGCACAGCTCGCACACCACGGTGCAGCCTGCACAGCTCGCACGACAGGGTGCAGCTTGCACGGCACAGCTCGCACACCACGGTGCAGCCTGCACAGCTCGCACGGCACAGCGCAGCTTGCATGGCTCACACGACAGGGTGCAGCTTGCATGGCACAGCTTGCACACCACGGCGCAGCTTGCACAACACGGTGCAGCTTGCACAACACGGTGCAGCTTGCCCGGCTCGCACAACAGGGTGCAGCTTGCACAGCATGGCACGGCTTGCCCGGCTCGCACAACAGGGTGCAGCTTGCACGGCACAGCTTGCACAGCTTGCACAGCACAGTGCAGCTTGCACAGCTTGCACAACAGGGTGCAACTTGCACGGCGCAGCTTGCACACCACGGCACAGCTTGCACGGCTCACACAACGGTGCAGCTCGCACGGCACAGCTTGCACGGCAAGGCGTGGCTTGCACACCACAGTGCAGCTTGCACGGCTCGCACAGCACAGCTTGCACACCACGGCGCAGCTTGCACAGCTTGCACGCCACAGTGCAGCTTGCACGGCACAGCTTGCACACCACGGTGAGTCTTGCACACCACAACGCAGCCTGCACGGCTCGCATGGCGCAGCTTGCACGGCTTGCACACCATCGCGCAGCTCGCACGGCACAGCTTGCACGGCACGGTGCAGCCTGCACGGCTCGCACGGCACAGCTCGCACACCACCGCACAGCTTGCACAGCTTGCACACCACGGCGCAGCTTGCACGGCTCGCACAACAGGGTGCAGCTTGCACGGCACAGCTTGCACACCATGGCGCAGCTTGCACACCACAGCACACCTTGCACGGCTTGCACACCACAGCGCAGCTCGCACGGCTCGCACAGCAGGGTGCAGCTTGCACGGCACAGCTTGCACACCATGGCGCGGCTTGCACAGCTTGCACAGCAGGGTGCAGCTTGCATGGCACAGCTCGCACACCATGGTGCAGCTTGCACGGCTTGCACACCACAGCACAGCTTGCACAGCACAGTGCAGCTTGCACACCACGGCGCAGCTTGCACAGCTTGCACGGCACAGCTCACACACCATGGTGCAGCTTGCACGGCTTGCACACCACAGCACAGCTTGCACAGCACAGTGCAGCTTGCACAGCACGGCGCAGCTTGCACGGCTCGCACAACAGGGTGCAGCTTGCACAGCACAGCTTGCACACCACGGCGCAGCTTGCACGGCTTGCACACCATGGTGCAGCTTGCACAGCACAGCTTGCACAGCTTGCACAGCACAGCGCAGCTTGCACGGCTCGCACAACAGGGTGCAGCTTGCACGGCACAGCTTGCACGCCATGGTGCAGCCTGCACA
>NW_020448034.1:9929-11533 GCF_003343035.1 Apteryx rowi | reverse complement strand
GCACACCACGGCGCAGCTTGCACCGCTTGCACACCACGGTGCAGCTTGCACGGCACAGCTTGCACACCACGGCGCAGCTTGCACCGCTTGCACACCACAGTGCAGCTTGCACCGCTTGCACACCACGGCGCAGCTTGCACCGCTTGCACACCAGGGTGCAGCTCGCACCGCTTGCACAGCACAGCGCAGCTTGCACACCACGGCACGGCTTGCATGGCTTGCACAACAGGGTGCAGCTTGCACCGCTTGCACGGCACAGCACAGCTTGCACACCACGGCACAGCTTGCACGGCACAGCTTGCACACCACGGCGCAGCTTGCACCGCTTGCACACCAGGGTGCAGCTCGCACCGCTTGCACGGCACAGCGCAGCTTGCACACCACGGCACGGCTTGCACGGCGCCGTTTGCACCCCAGGGCGCAGCTTGCACCGCTTGCACGACAGGGTGCAGCTTGCACGGCTCGCCCAGGCGTCACCCGCGCGTGTCACCCGCACACGCCACGGGGGGAGACAGGGACACGGGCGCTCACCTCGACGAGCGGGTGCCAGTGCTCGATGGGCTTGCGGGGGTTGGCGAGCATCTCGGCCCAGTGCTCGCGGCCCGGCCCCTCGGCGTCGCTGCCCACCCGGCACATGCCGATCACCTCGTTGTGCCCGATGCTGCCGGAGCGAGGGGGGCGCCTCAGCACCCGCGGCACCCGCAGCACCCGCAGCACCCCAGGGACCCGGGCGTCCGGGGGGCACCTCCATCCCAGGACCCAGGAATCCAGGTGCCACCTCCATCCCAGGAACCCAGGTGTCCAGGTGCCACCTCCATCCCAGGGACCAAGATGTCCAGGTGCCACCTCCATCCCAGGACCCAGGTGTCCGGGTGCCACCTCCATCCCAGGGACCAAGGTGTCCAGGTGCCACCTACATCCCAGGAACCCAGGCGTCCAGGTGACACCTCCATCCCAGGACCCAGGTGTCCGGGGGGCACCCAAATAGGGGACCCAGGCGTCCGGGTGACACCTCCATCCCAGGGACCCAGGTGTCCAGGGAGCACCCAAATAGGGGACCCAGGCGTCCGGGTGACACCTCCATCCCAGGACCCAGGCGTCCGGGGGGCACCCAAATAGGGGACCTAGGCGTCCAGGTGCCACCTCCATCCCAGGACCCAGGCGTCCAGGTGCCACCTCCATCCCAGGACCCAGGTGTCCAGGTGCCACCTTCATCCCATGGACCCAGGCGTCCAGGTGCCACCTTCATCCCATGGACCCAGGTGTCCGGGTGACACCTCCATCCCAGGAACCCAGACGTCGGGGCCAAAGACACCGTCACGCTCTAGGGACCCAGGCGTCCGGGGAGGTGGTGGAGGTTCCTCCACACCAGGCCACCGCCGGGCAGGGAGCACCCACGGGTGGAGGAGCACCCACGGGTGGGGGGGGGCACCCACGGGTGGGGGTCTCACCAGTCGTAGTCGAGCACGGCGATGGTGAGGCTGACGCTGTGCACGCTGGCGTGGGGCACGTCGAACACCAGCGCCTCGTTGTAGCTGGGGTTCAGCGTGTTCTTCTTGATGGACGTCTTGCGCTTCTTCAGGCGCCGGCCCTCGGCCATCAGC
>NW_020448034.1:6393-7435 GCF_003343035.1 Apteryx rowi | reverse complement strand
GGGATAAAACTGGGGTGAAACCGGGGATGAAACTGGAGTGAAACTGGGGTGAAACTGGAGTGAAACTGGGGTGAAACCAGTGAGAATCTGGGGTGAAACCAGGGTGAAACTGGGGTGAAAATGGGGTGAAAATGGGGATGAAACCGGGGTGAAACCAGGGATAAAACTGGGGTGAAACCAGAGATGAAACTGGAGTGAAACCGGAGTGAAAACGGGGATGAAACCAGAGTGAAACCAGAGTGAAACCGGGGTGAAATTGGGGTGAAAGCAGAGCCATGACCAGGACCCCAAACGGAGCCGCAAAGAGCCAAAACCGGAGCCGAAACCGGAACCACGGATGGAGCCGAAACCACAACCGCAACCGGATCCGCAAACGGAGCCGCAAACGGATCCGCAACCAGAGCCGCAACTAGGACCGAAACCGGAATTGCAAACGGATCTGCAACTGGAGCAGCAAACAGAGGAGCAAACGGAGCCAAAAATGGAGCTGCAAACGGAGCCGAAACCGGAGCCACAAATGGATCTGCAACCGGAGCCGAAACCGGAGTCACAGATGGAGCTGAAACCAGAATCATCACTGGATCTGCAACCGGAGTGAAATGGAGGCAAAATCGGAGCAGCAAATGGAGCAGAAACCGGAGCCGCAGATGGAGCCGAAACCAGAATTGCAAATGGATCTGCAATTGGAGCAACAAATGGAGCTGAAAATGGAGCTGAAAATGGAGCCACAGGAGGAGCCGCAACCGGAGCTGCAAATGGAGCCAAAACTGGAGCTGCAAATGGAGCTGAATCCAGAAATGCAATCGGAGCAGCAACCAGAGCCGAAACTGGAGCCACAGACAGAGCCGAAACCAGAATTGCAATTGGATCTGCAACCGGAGCTGCAACTGGAGCCGAAATGGAGCTGAAAATGGAGCTGCAAATGGAGCCGAATCCAGAAGTGCAACTGGAGCTGCAACCGGAACCACAAATGGAACCAAAAATGGAGCTGAAAATGGAGCTGAATCCAGAAATGCAACCGGAGCTGCAACCGGAGCCACAA
>NW_020448034.1:2743-4813 GCF_003343035.1 Apteryx rowi | reverse complement strand
TCCTGGTGTCACCCACAGCCCCAATCCTGGTGTTACCCATGGTCTTGTGATCTAGGTGTCACCCATGGTCTCGTGATCCTGGTGTCACCCATGATTCCCATCCTGGTGTCGCCCACAGCTCCAATCCTGGTGTCACTCATGGTCTTGTGAACCTGGTGTCACCAACAGCCCCCATCCTAGTGTCACTCATGGTCTCATGATCCTGGTGTCACTCATGGTCCCATGATCTAGGTGTCACCCACAGCCCCCATCCTGGTGTCACTCATGGTCTTGTGATCTAGGTGTCACCCACAGTCCCAGTCCTGGTGTCACCCATGGTCCCATGATCCTGGTGTCACTCATGGTCTCATGATCAAGGTGTCGCCCACAGTCCCATGATCCTGGTGTCACCCATGGTCCTGTGATCCTGGTGTCACCCACGGTCTCGTGATCCTGGTGTCACCCACAATCCCAATCCTGGTGTCACCCATGGTTCTATGATCCTGGTGTCACCCATGGTCTCGTGATCCTGGTGTTGCCCACAGCCCCCATCCTGGTGTCACTCATGGCCCCCATCCTGGTGTCACCCACAGCCATCCTGGTGTCACCCATGGTCCTGTGATCCTGGTGTTACTCATAGTCTCATGATCCTGCTGTCATCCACAGCCCCAGTCCTGGTGTCACCCACGGCCCCATGATCCTGGTGTCACTCATGGTCTCATGATCCTGGTGTCACCCACAGTCTCGTGATCCTGGTGTCACCCACAGTCACATGATCCTGGTGTCACCCATGGTCCCCATCCCGGTGTCACCCACGGCCTTGAGTGGAGATCTCAGTGTCACCGGTGGCCTAGATCCCGGTGTCACCCACAGCYCCAYGCACAYGGGATCACGTCCTCATGCCCACCCAGGTCCCCGTGGCYGMCCCAGTCCGGTCAACACGTCACCCCACACCATCCCCGTGGCCACGTCATCCCATCCCCACCCCTGTCCCCATCCCATCCCTGTCCCATCCCTGTCCTCGTCCCATCCCGTCCCTGCACCGCTGATGTCCCCATCCGGTCCCCGTGCCATCCCCCTCCCTGTGCTGACGCCATGCTGTGCCCCTGTCCCATCCCCATCCCTGTCCCCAAGCCACTCCCATCCCCATCCCCACATCATCCCTGTCCCCATCCCTACCCTGTCCCCATCCCTGCCCTGTCCTCATCCTTGTCCCCATGCTGTTTCCATTGCCATCGCCATCCCATCCTGTCCCCATCCCCATGCTGTCCCTGTTGCATCCCCATCTCATCCCATCCCTGTCCCCATGCTGTCCCCATCCCCGCCCTGTCCTCACCCTTGTCCCCATGCTGTCCCCCATGCCATCCCTGTCCCCATGCCATCACTGTCCCTGTCCTCATCCATGTCCCTGTGCTTTCTCCATCCCCATCCTGTCCCCATCCCCATGTGGTCCCCATTTCATCCGCATCCCATCCCTGTCCCTGTCCTTGTCCCCATGCTGTCCCCATCCCTGACCTGTCCTCATCCTTGTCCCCATGCTGTTCCCATCCCCATGCCATCCCCATGTTGTCCCCATGCCATCACTGTCCCCATCCTCATCCTTGTCCCCATGTGTCTCCATCCCCATCCCATCCCATCCCAACGCAGTCCCCATTGCATCCCCATCCCCACGTTGTCCCCATGCCATCACCGTCCCTGTCCTCATCCTTGTCCCCATTGCATCCCCATCCCGTTCCCATCCCCATGCTGTCCCTGTCGCATCCCCATCCCATCCTTGTCCTTGTCCCCATGATGTCCCCATCCCCATGCCATCCCCATCCTGTCCCTGTCCCCACCCCATCCCCATGCTGTCCCCATGCCATCACTGTCCTCATCCTTGCCCCAATGTGTCCCCATTCCCATGCTGTCCCCATCCCATCCCTGTGCAGTCCCCATTGCATCCCCATCCCCATGTTGTCCCCATGCCATGACTGTCCCTGTCCTCATCCTTGTCCCCATGCTGTCTCCATCCCCATGTCATCCCCATTGCATCCCCATCCCCACGTTGTCCCCATGCCATCACCATCCCCGTCCTCATCCTTGTCCCCATGC
>NW_020448034.1:0-1200 GCF_003343035.1 Apteryx rowi | reverse complement strand
CAGGGGTTATGGTCACCCCATGGCAACCACATGGGCAACATGGGTGTCCTGAGCCAGCCTGAGGTCTCCAAACAGGGGTTATGGTCACCCCATGGGACCCACATGGGCAACATGGGTGCCCTGAGCCACCCGACGTGGGACATGGGTGTCCTGAGCCAGCCTGAGGTCTCCAAATAGGGGTTATGGTCACCCCATGGCACCTACATGTGAGGTATGGGTGCCCCAAGCCATCCCAGATGTGGGACATGGGTGTCCCGAGCCAGCCTGGGGTCTCCAAATGGGGGTTGTGGTCACCCCATGGCACCTACATGGGCAACATGGGTGCCCTGAGCCACCCAACGTGGGACATGGGTGTCCCAAGCCATCCCGAGGTCTCCAAGTAGGGGTTGTGGTCACCCCATGGCACCCACATGGGTGACATGGATGTCCCAAGCCATCCTGGAGTCCTCAAACAGGGGTTATGGTCACCCCATGGCACCTACATGTGAGGTATGGGTGCCCCAAGCCATCCCAGATGTGAGACATGGGTGTCCCAAGCCATCCCGGGTTCCCTGGATATGGGACATGGGTGTCCCGAGCCATCCTGAGGTCTCCAAATGGGGGTTATGGTCACCCCACGGCACCCACATGGGGCATATGGGTGCCCTGAGCCACCCAACATAGGACATGGGTGTCCCGAGCCATCCCGGGTTCCCTGGATATGGGACATGGGTGCCCTGAGCCACCCTGGGGCTCCCAACCATGGGGCACGAGCACCCCGTCACCCTCCCGGGGTCCCCAAACAGGGCGCCAGGAGCTCCCCGTCACCCTGGGCCACCCCAGGCTCCCCAGACATGGGGCACGAGCACCCCGACACCCCCCTGGGGCTCCCAAACGGGAGACATGGGCACCTCATCACCCTCAGGGGTCCCCAAATTGGGGGCACAGACACCCAACATCCTCTTGGGGTCCCCAAATTGGTGACATGGGCACATCACCCCACCCGGGGTCCTCAAATGGGGCACCACAACCACTCCATCACCTGGAGGGGTCTCCAAATTGGGGGGGGACAAGCACCCACCACCTTCAGAGGTCCCCAAACTGGAGGGACACGAGCACCCACCACCTTCAGAGGTCCCCAAACTGGAGGGACACGAGCACCCACCACCTTCAGAGGTCCCCAAACTGGGGGACACGAGCACCCACCACCTTCAGAGGTCC
>NW_020448033.1:14254-17376 GCF_003343035.1 Apteryx rowi | reverse complement strand
GACACAACTTTTTATGGGCACCAGGTGAGACAGAGCAGTCTCAGGAAAGATGGAATGAATCCAAGCATTTGCATAGCAAAGGGGTGACAATTAATAATAACAACAGCAATACTAGTAACAATACAAATAAAGTGAACAAACAAAGCTCAGTCCTGGTACAGGACACAATGGGAGTCATTTGTGGAGAGCAATGGCAATGTCACCACTGCTGAAAAATGTCCATGAAATCACTTTCCTCAGGGCATCCTTGAACTCCTTGTTCCTCATGCTGTAGATGAGAGGGTTCAGAGTTGGAGGCACCACTGCGTACAGAACAGTCACCACCATATCCAGAGCTGGGGAGGAGATGGAGGGGGGCTTCAGATAGGCAAACATGACAGTGCTGACACACAGCAAGACCACGCTGAGGTGTGGGATGCATGTGGAAAAGGCTTTGCGCCGGCCCTGCTCAGAGGGCATCCTCAGTACAACAAGGAAGATCTGCACGTAGGACAGCACAATGAAAACAAAGCACAAAAAAACTAAACAAAGACTAAACACAATGAGCCCAACTTCGCTGAGGTCGGATTCCGAGCAGGAGAGCTTGAGGATCTGGGGCATTTCACAGAAGAACTGGTCCACTGTGTTGCCTTGGCACAGTGGTATTGAAAATATGTTAGCAGTGTGCAGCACAGCATTGATAAAACTACTGGCCCAGGCAGCTGCTGCCATTTTGACACAAGCTCTGCTGCCCATGATGTTCCCATAGTGCAGGGGTCTGCAGATGGCAACAAAGCAGTCATAGGCCATGACTGTGAGAACAGAATATTCTCCTCCTAACAAGAAGACAAATAAAAAGACTTGAGCAGCACATCCTGAGTAGGAAATGGCCCTGGTGTCCCACAGAGAATTGGCCATAGATTTGGGGACTGTGGTAGAGACAGAGCCAAGGTCGAGAAGGGAGAGGTTGAGGAGGAAGAAGTACATGGGGGTGTGGAGGCGGTGGTCGCAGGCTACGGCTGTGATGATGAGGCCATTGCCCAGGAGGGCAGCCAGGTAGATGCCCAGGAAGAGBGAGAAGTGCAAGAGCTGCAGCTCCCGTGTGTCCGCAAATGCCAGGAGGAGGAACTCGTTGAGGGAGCTGCTGTTGGACATTTCACTATCTCCAGGCAGGGGGGACTGTGCAAAGAAGAAAAGACATTGAGAAGTTAGCAGAGACTTTTCAAGCAAAGAAGTCCCCAAATGTTGCAGTTCTCTCTTTGAGCTGGACGATGATCATGCTCATATGTTGCCCTAGAAAGAAACCATTCCCTGCTGAGAGCACACGAGTCCAGTTTCAAAGTGCACATCTCCAAACTTCTCACCCTTTCTCCAGGCACCAGACAGAGCTCTCCACACTCCCCTTCTAGCCAAGGACACACAGGGCTCTTTTCAGATGCCCACATACAGCCTCCCACCACCAGCTCCATACTCTCAGCATCTCTCTACCTTCCTCATGGGTCTCTCAGGTTTCACAGAGGTGCTATGAAACAGCTGTGCCTTTCTAGAGGGCAGCACGCACTCTGCCAGGACACTATAAGGAAACAGTCAAAGGACTCTTAGGACTGGAGATGGCCTTGCCTTAAGGGAGAGTCAGCTCATTTCCCAGACCTACGGACTGCATTTCCTGGAGCTCCACAAGTCAGAAGGGGGCTGGGACAACCTCATTCCCATGCAGACCCCTTTGTTCCAGAACTTGCAGCATCAATGTTTCAACTGCAGCTAAAAACATCCAACCCCAGAAATCCCAAGAACAAGAAGAGGAGCAGCATGGACAGGAGGGGAAAAAGGAGCAACACCATGATCCTGCTGCCAAGGGAGGCAAGGAGAGAGACAGAGAGGCATTCTGGAAAGCCTTCCCCTTACCCAGCTCGCCATGCCATCTCGCAGACGGTGACATCGCAGCGCAATCTCAGCTCCTTTTTCAGGCAGCATGAAATGAGCCCAGAGCAGGAGAGATGCCCCTCTCCTCTGTTGGAGGTCTGGCTGCAGGGGACGTGGCTCATGCCCTGCAGTTCCCTCTCATTCCCTGCCCATCTCTGCTGCCTGGAACTGTCCCTGATGCCAGCTCTTTCTCTGTCCCAGCAGCTTTTCCCGGTCAGTGCTCACAGACAGCATCCCACCCTCTGTGTGCTCACTTTTGCCCTACAGAAATCTCCTGTATCAGGGCACTCTCTAGGGGCATCTCTCTGCATGCACGTCCTAAGGAGCAGGTCACATAAACTCCTATGAGGCCACAAAGGTGATGATGATGCTGTCTATAGGCTAAGGTGGGGATGAAGTGACTTCCTGAGGTTTCTCACAGAACAATTAATCTCTCAGAGTGAAGGTTTAGGAGTCCCAGTTCCTTGACAAAACAGAAACCTCGTTCCTTCATTCTCCCTGCCAAAATTAGGAAACTGAAAGTGCAGACACCCAAAGGAAAGCTCCTTCCCTTTCAAGTAGCCCTTCTCTTGATCTCCTCTTGAAAAGACCCCTTGCACATATCCTGTGCAAGAGCTAGAGCTGTGAGCAGCCCTGACCCACGCAGCACCCTCTCAGCAGGAGAATGAACCTGCCCTGCCGGGGGTCGCTCCTCTCACCCAGAGTTTCTCCCCACAGTGCTGTGGGGAGCTCCCTGGGAAGGCTGAGGGCTGACCCTCGCAGGCAGCAGAGTCACTGTCCTGGGCATACAGCACCCTGGGGCGCTGGGACAATTCTCTGAATCACAGCCCTGCGCAGACCTGTGTGTGCTCCCTGGCTTCACACCCCTTCAGCCACCCCTGGTAGAATGGAGCTGCACGCCCTGTCCCTGTGACGGTGTGGCAGGGAATCCCTGCTCTGAAGCATCTCCTCCTCTGCCTATGCACTAGATGTGCCGGTAGAGCAATCCTTAAAAAGCCTATCAGTTATGGGATCGGATGGATTTATAAGACCCCTCCAGGAACCTCAGTAGCATTGCCCTGCAGCCAGAGACTTACTGTGTCAGGGGCTGTGAAGATTTCTCCCACAAGGAGCTCTCCTCTCTCCTCCCACTCCACACTGCCTTGCACTTCTCTCTGCCTTCTCTCCTCTCATGTCAGCAGCAGCAGGCAGTGCCCAGAGCCCTGCTGCTCTTTGCAGAG
>NW_020448033.1:11231-13353 GCF_003343035.1 Apteryx rowi | reverse complement strand
CACAACTGCATGGATGGGACCTATGGGAAAACCCTGCCCCTTTGGAGTGGTTGCTGGGCAGACAACACAGGTTATCTCGGGCTTTCCTACCTGTGCCCAGACAACTGAATCCCACCACTGCCTTTAGGGAAAGTCCATCCCGACTGCATTCAAGCGTGCTGCATAAATGGGAGGCACATCACACCAAGGTCTCTCCTCTAGTCTCTGCACTCTCAAACCCTTCTTGCTCTCCTCTTCCTCCTGAACCTTTTCTCACCCCCCAAGATGATATGAACAGGGACTGGGCTAATGATGACCTCAGGGTGCCTGGATCACAGGCTGTCCAGTGCCAGGGACTTCTTCAGTGGCACCTTGTCCTGCCTGGAGATCGCTTCACCTCTGTCACAGGCCCGAAGGCGCTACAAATCAGATCAGGCAGCCAACCTCTCTCCTGCCATTTCTGCACAGCCCAGCTCTGTTTCTCGCTGGCCTTGGGCACTTCAGGCTTTGTTTTCTCAGTGGGAACCTCATTCCACCATTATATTGCCACCTGCTATCTATGCCAGCATGGCTCTGCTCTGAAGTGGGGCCATGGCACACACAATGCTCTTGGTAACGCGTTTCACCACAACCAGTCTGCTCTCTGTGCCACAGCTGATGCTCTGCAGCTCAAATATATGCAAATGCATGCAGCCTGGGGTAGAGACAGGAGCAGATGGAGATGTACAAGCTTTCACAGTTGTGAAACATCATTGGAATAATTGAGATGTGGTGGGATCACTCACATGACTGGAGGGCGATTCTTGTAGGGTACACTCTCTTCAGGAGAGACTGTCAGAGAAGCTGAGGAGGGAGGATGTCTTTTGTGTGAATGGGCAGCTCAGATGTGCGGTAAATGTCCTTTACCTCGACTTTAGGAAGGTGTTTGACACTGTCTCCCACAATATTCTTGCATGGACGTTAGAAGGTTTCAGTCTAGAAGAGTAGACAACCGGATGGGTAAAAAGCTGCTTGGATGATCAGAGGCTCAGAGGGCAGTGGTGAATGGGTAGGACTCTTCCTGGAGGTCAGGGAGAAGTGGAGCACCACAGGTTCTCTCCAGGAACTTGTCCTCTTTATCATCTCTATTAGTTACATGGAGGAGGCAACACTCATCATGCTTGTAGAAGACGCCTAACTGGAGGAGGGGAGGGGGGAGGTGGGGGCAGTCCTATGCTTGAGGGCTGCCATTGAGAGGGACCTAGACAGGCAGGAGGAATGGGCCGGCAGCAACCTCATGGAATTCAACAAGGACAAATGACAGGTCTTGCGCCTCGGATAAACCAACACCCCGCAGTGTTACAGGCTGGGGCCTGAAGGCCTGGGGAACAGCTCTGTGGAAAAGGACGTGAGGGTGCTGGGGGACAGGAGGCAAAACATGAGGCAGCAGCATTCCCTGGCAGCAGAGAAGGCCAGAAGCATCGTGGGCTGAATGAGCAGGAGCACAGCCAGGAGGTGGAGGGAAATGGTGATCGCCTTCTAGTCAGTATTCATTAGAGCACATCTAGAACACTGCATCCAGGTTTGGGTTCCCAGAAGAAGAAAGAGGTTGATAACTGGGATCAAGTCTGTCCCAGGACCCTCACAACAGTCAGGGAGCTGGAGCACTTGCTTTGTGAGGAAGCATTGGAACTTGTTGCCCAGACAGCACTGGACAGTCTCCTCCTTTGGAGGTTTCCAAGACCATGCTGGATGAAGCCCAGAGCAACCTGCTCTGACCCCAGAGCTGACCCCGCTGTGAGCAAGCAGATTGGGCTAAAGACCCCTGATGTCCCTTCCACCCTGAAGGAGTCCATGATTCTTGCCACTCTCCATCTTCGCTTGTGGATGTCAGGGAAAGCACACAGGTGCCTTGTGACAGTGGAAGCAGGCCAGCTTTCTTGTCCTCCTCCAGTCAGAATTGTTCAGATGCAGGGCTTCTTGGCAGGAATCCCCCAAACAGCCCTGATCAATCCTTTCCTTCACTTTCAATTTCCTTTTTCTTCACCCCCACCCAAGTCTGTCTCTTTTATCATTCTGATCCCTTCCCAAACAGCCCACCACACCCCTACTCACCTTTAACTCATTGGCACTGGTTTGGTTTGTTTGGTTGGTTGGTTGGTTG
>NW_020448033.1:8406-10162 GCF_003343035.1 Apteryx rowi | reverse complement strand
CTTTGTTGGTAATGGCCCTCAGTGGGACCCATTAACACTCCAAGAAACTTCGGATTTTCTTCTGACTTTAACTCCTTGAGAGGTTTCTTCAGTTCCATCTCAGCATCTGAGGTTCATGGTCTCAGCAGCAAATACACCAGAGKGGTCATTAGAATGCAAAATTTCCTAAGAAGCCATGCCTCTTTCCGTAACTTTCTTCAGTTTGTCAGTTCTTGAGAGGTTAATTGGAAAGTTCGTGGGAGTGTATTGAAATTAGGCAGATTTCAATGAGCACCTGAAAAGAAAGATGTCTGCTTCTTAAGCTTTCTTGATTCTTCAGTCCAATTCATACTGACCCACAGTGTCTCCTAATGAAGTTTGCACATGTACGAAAAGCAGCGTTTTTCATAGGAGACCTGTATGGAGAACCTTCCTCCCCAGCTCCCCAGCCCTCCCATTTCCCCCATCAGCCACTGGGGACTTCACATCACTCTTGTGGAAATCAAACCTTTTTCCTCTCAAGGCTGTAGTTGAATGGTACAGCTCATGTGCACCAGTTCCCACTTGCTTTCCTTAGGAACTAGCTGCAAGCAGACACAGAAGGGTTTTTTTCTTAACAGCAAATAAACAAAAATAAAGTCTGGAACAGTTTAATAAAAGATACAAAAAAAAAAAAAAATCCTCAACTGTATGCCAAGTCCAAGCTGCCTCCAGTGAGGTCCACTGCCCACAAGACATAACCTGCCTTGAAATGTTTTTGACAGATAGATTGGAAGGGATAGACCAAARCACAACAAAGGAGCTGGCTAAAGAGACAAAGAGACTGCTGAAAGATGAGGCAAGCTTCAGACTCCCAGCAGCTCAGAGCAGCAACTGGAGAGCTGAGATGTACCTGAAAGGATAAAGATTAAGGGGAGGAGGAAAACTGGGAAACTATGGAAAGTGCATATGCCCAGAGAGTCTGATGCAAAGATGACTTCAGAAATGACCAATTTAATCAGGACATGTGGAAATATGTGAGAGATCACTGAGATTGCATCCACAGCCTATTAGACAGAACAGGGGAAACACAAGGTCAAGGGCAGATCGATATTTCTTCTGCCCAGATTAATATCCCTTCTGAAGATTTGCGCTCTTTCATCATGTTCATTGAAGTAGACTAAAATAATCACCAGTGGGCCCTCTCTAAGCTCTGAAGGAACACTGATTCCAGCATTACAAATTGTCGCATCAGAGGATGGTTTTCTGCAAGAGGTGGAAATGTCCGACTCCGGAAGCCCCAATTCCCATCTCTTAACTAGGCAGGACACAGAGAAGGGGGTAAGAAGCGGTTGACATCATTGACAACAAGGAGGAGGCTGATCTCACCCCAGGCCAGACCCCCTCAGTGCAGATGTTTCTGTCAAATCCAGTTCCCTGGGCTTCCCTTTCTCATCCAAAGAGGGAACTAAGTTGTCTCAACTGACTTGTTTTGAGATACCATTCCTAACGACAAGCTAAGGTCCTGCAGGAGTTGCCTCCAAAATTTCCAGCACCACATGGCAACACAGCTACCCCAGGGCATCTCAGGCAGCAATAGCCTCTCTATGTGGCCAAATGAATCAAGCCCCCAAAGTGGAACCTAGTCATAAGTTGAGATCTTCCCCAAATATAACTCACTGCAACAATTGACAAGAAATCCTCGTTTCCAAAACCTCACACAGTTTTTACCACTGCCATATATTTTATTTCTTTCTTATGAATTGGCAGCACCGTGTTCATGCACTACAGGAATTAG
>NW_020448033.1:2913-6589 GCF_003343035.1 Apteryx rowi | reverse complement strand
GTGACCCTGTTATTCCTCTTACCTCTCCACCATCTCACAGTCACTGCAGTGACAGACAACCTCCACATTCACATCCCCATCCAGCCTGAGCTTCAGGCAAGAAACCAAGGGGAGGATGGCACCATCTACTTAGAGGCACAACCTACAGAGGTACAGAAATCACACCACAGAAAAGGCTGCATTTCTCCCCTCACCCCTGAGGAGATCCTCCAGGCAATGGCCTTTCAGGTGGTTAAAGGTGGATGCAAAGAATTTCCGTTGTAATGTAGCTATGCCTGAGGCAGTGCCTCCCAGGCTGCCCTTACAAGCAACGGGAGGAGGAGGTGTTCGCCTGCCTTCTTTTAGATGCTCACATAAAGCACAAAGGACTCCTGTTCCAGAGACATTTGCTCTGTGCTTGAAATGGGGCCTGAGATCATAGGTGTTCAGGATAATTCAGGTTGAATGGAACACAGGAGGCCTGTAGCACAACCTGCTGCTCAAAGCAGAGTCAGACGGAGGGTCAGAAACCAAAATATGCTCCTCCCAAAGGACTTTTGGGATGATACAGCCAGGAAAGGCAGTAGAGGGTTGACAGGGCAGTACAATTCCCATGGATAAAAGGCTTTCCTTTTTCCCCTTCTCCTGAGAATTAAATCCTCAGCTCTCCAGAGAGAAGAAGCTGGGAAACAAACTTTGCCACTAACATGGAGGCGGAGAAACTCCTGATCCCCTTACAGACAGTGGCTGGTCCAAAGGCCACCACCCCAATGACACCAGACCCCCAGGCATGCCTGCCTTGTTGCTGGGCACCCTGCAGCCCCAGCCAGGAGGTCTGCGGGGAATACAGTGGGGTCTGCAGCCTGCAGCCGTGGCCACCCAGCAGGTGTGGTGGGACCCTGCTCCTCTAGATGAGACTGGGCTCTCCTGCATTTCCCCAGTGTGAAGCCTGCATCCCCTCCACCTGGGAATACAGCCCAGCAGGGAGGGCCATCACGGGAAACATGATCTCTGTTCCAGGGTGTGAAGAGAGAGGGGAGGGCAGAGGGGGATCTGCTCRTGCCCTGGGCAGTGATTCCCTCCCTGCACCCAGGACATCCCTGCTGATGCCCTGTAACCTGTGAGTCCAGGGAGGGGACTGCAATCTGCTCTGGCTGTAAAGATTTCTCCTCTCTTCAGACCCAGGATGCAAAGCACCACTCTGGGGACACCTCAGCAGTCAAAGGGCCTGAATGCCTGGTGTGTTCCTGAGAACTTTTGTGTAGTATCCCCGCACTGGTTTGACTCCTGTTGCCCATGGAGCAGAGACTGCTTTTGAGGATGAACTCGCTCACTGTGTGACTCTGAGGACAGGCTTGACCAGGCAGTACAAGTGCCAGCAAGGCCTCAACCCCACAACAGTGTCCTCTGCCCCTCACTCTGCTTTCCAGCCCCTTCCTCCTAGAGGATTTGTGTTGGGAGGGACCACCAGAGATCTGCAGGACCACGATCTGCTCTGAGCCGGGATAACTTGACAGTTAGATCAGGTTGGTAGGTGCTTCTCCAGGAGAGTTTTGAAAATCTCCTGGCCCGTACCCCACTGCTATTCAACTGCCATGGTTATTTCTTTATTTTTTCCTTCAACTCMTTTGAAATTTCCCTTACTGCATCTTCTCYTTGTTGTCTCTTGTGCTTTCCTCCCCTTGGCCCCCAGCCAGGCAACCCATCTRCTTTGACTGAGGACARTCACAGCCTCACCTCCAAGCACAKCCTTSCTGGGATYTSCTGGGACCACRCAGGCAGRCYRTGGTGGCCWCCTCCAAGCAGAGCTATGCACTGCAGGTCTCTACACGGTCTCAGAAGAGAGCATATGGAGACATAACATGACCCAGGGCAGAACCTGTGGGCCGATGCCAGGGCAGGGCCAAGGGCAGCWGGCATAGGAAGAGAAGACCTCCAGCAGCTCCTYTCCACACCTRGGCAGGGAGYGATGCACCGGGCAGYGCTCCTGAGAGAGGACGGTGAAACAGGACGGGGGGGCACAGTGCAGTGYTGSGYRCTGACCATCTGTGCTGGGTCTGGGAGTCCTGGCAGGTGGTGCTGGTGCCTGCAGCCCTTGAGAAACCCCCAACCCTGCTACCAGCAGTGAGTCCCCTTCATGACCGTTGGGAACTTCTGGAGTGTCGTGGCTCCCATCAGCACCTCATGCCTCCACTGGCCCAGCCCTGCTGCCCTGCATGTGGCCCCACAGCCCCACTGTGCAGGCACCACACAAGACAGGGTGCGTTCTGGGGTGGGGAAACATCCCCCCAGCATGCTCCCCATGACAGCCCTTGGTGTCCCGTCCCCCTCAGCCCACCTGCCTGGCAGCCTMCCACCAGTCCCCAGACCCTGTGCAGCCATGTCCCTGTCCCCCCGGGGTTAGCAGAAGGCCATGCTCTGTGGTCTGATGAGGTCTGAGCCCACAGAGAGGCCAGGCAGGGCTGGACATTGCCTCCATACACGTGCACAGTCCAGCAGATAGATGGAGCTGGTCACATTCCAAGATCACCCCTTACCAGGACTGTGGGGAATGGCCAGTGCTGGAAATTGCTGGTATGAGATACTCTGTGTGTGAGGAGTTTCCTGGGGCAGTTTCTCCTCTCTGTTCATGCAGCAACAAGCTGGGCTGGATCTTTGCACTGAGGCACCCTGCTTGAGGGCCCCCATGGGAGGAGGATGGTCTACAGGCCCAGTAGATGGCCCCAGGACCTCCTCTGCATGCTCCCTGCCAGCCCTGCAGAGGACCCAGCAGAGGGCTCATCCTCCCAGGGATCACAGCTGGACATCCGGTCCTCCAGCTGGGCATGGACCCTTGTCTGGGGGTAACTTTTGGGGTAAGGACCAGCAAACAGGGTGGGGGAGATGATTGTCTCAAGGACATGCGCTGGGGACAGGGTGTGAGGGACAGCAGCTTTGGGGGAAGAGCCCAGCCTTCAGGCACTGCACCTGCAAGAACCTACTTTATTACAAAGATATTGTGATGGGGTCACCTCTGACCCAGTGTTGGACACAACTTCATATGGGCACCAGGTGAGACAGAGCAGGCTCAGTGAAGGTGGAATGAATCCAACCATTTGTGTAGCAACATGGTGACAATTAATAATAAAAACAGGAATAATAGTAATAATGAAAATAAAGTGAAAAAACAAAGCTCACTCCTGGTACGGGACACAGTGGGAGTCATTTGTGGAGAACAATGGCAATGTTACCACTGCTGGAAAAGGTCCATGAAATCACTTTCCTCAGGGCATCTTTCAGCTCCTTGTTCCTCATACTGTAGATGAGAGGGTTCAGTGTTGGAGGCACCACTGCATAGAGAACAGACACCACCAGATCCAGAGCCCAGGACAGTGTGCAGGGTGCTGGGTGCAGCAGGGAGCCCCAAAACAGCAAGGCCTTCAGCAGGAAGAGCTCAAGACCTTCTCAAGAGTTCACTGGATTGGAGGGGGGTTAATTGGATGGTTAAGTAAGGGCTAATTGGGGGATACTACTCCATTACAAGCAAAGAGTTTCTAGGGTCCTGCCACATAAGAAGAAAAGAGTATCTGCACCAATTATGGATACGGGTAGTATCCCCACGTAGCCTTTGCTAATAGGAGAGGGAGGCAACTGCTAAGCCTGTAGCCTAAAAAAATCTTGTGTTTGGAGAGATCCCAGAAGTGTGAACATCAAGAAT
>NW_020448033.1:0-1756 GCF_003343035.1 Apteryx rowi | reverse complement strand
CTCCATCCCCTCATGGCAGGGGGAAATCCAGGTCGAGGTTTCCCTGGGAGTGGATCCCCCTTTGGGGTCTGGCTCTGGCAGGAAAGAGGTCCTGTGTCCTGGAGGCTGGGGTGTCCTGTAGCTCCTGTGGGCCTCTCAAGAGACTGCTGGAAGGGCCCATGTTGGAAATGGATCCTTCACCGTGTAAMAACCCCAAGGCATCTACTTGTTTGGGAGAACCTCTGCTCCTTCCCCCTGGATCTTTTAATGTTTCCAACTTGGCAGAGCATGTTTTGGGCTCAGAGATGTTGTTCTCACAATACCACAGTCCCTGTTCCTCTGCAAATGGGGGTCAAAACTCTGCACCCAAAAGAAAGCCTGTTTGGGGGAGCAGCTTGGAACCAAGTGGGGGGGTGCCATTGCCACCCCACAAGTCCCTGCTGACCCCAAGAATTTTTCTCTGAGCCGTGGGGGGCAGTGCTGGGGGGAGTCCAGCAGGGCCATCTGCCCCAGCCCCCTCCTGGCCACACACCTCTGCCGCCCAGCACTGGCAGGCCCAGAGCTGCTCTGCCCCTGGCTGCCCCGTGCCCCCGGGGCTCCTCAGCCCTGTGGAGCGAGGTGCCGGGGCGCAGCCCGGTCCCACAGAGAGCAGCCCCTGCCTGGCCATGGCCCAGCCCTGCTGGGTGCAGCGCGAGGGCTGCCGAGCCCCAGGGCTGCTGCGGGCAGGGGGCCGGGGCCCCAGGGGCAACAGGGACCTGCCCTGCCCTGCACTGGGGGCAGTGGGAAGCTGCCTGCGGGATCTGGCACCCCGGCCATGCCCAGGGCCCCCGTGCCGGCGCCAGGGCCAGCACTAGCACAGGCCCTGCGGCTGCTCCCCCTCACTCCCCACTGGCAGGGCAGCCAGGAACCCCACAGGGCCCTGCAGCAGAGCCCAGCGCCGTCAGGGCAGCGGCTGGGCCCCAGGGCCCCGCACTGCCCAGGCACATGGGGCCACGCTGCCCCCAGGCCCCACGATGCCTCGCGCTGCCCCACGCTGCCACCCACAACATGGCGCCCCATCGCAAGAGAGGGGGAGGAGCCGCCCATGGGGTCACACAGGGCTGCCGTGTTGCCATGGCATCGCTCCCAGTGCTGCCCTCCTATTGGCTAGCAAGGGGAGGAGGGTGGGGCAGCATCTGATTGATGGCTCTGTCAGCCAATCGGAGTGCAGCATGTGGAAAAACAACCATGAAAGCAGAGTGGGAGCCAAGCTGGAGAGAGGGAGTGGGTGAGAGTGGGTGTGAGCGGGGCTGGCAGGGCTGTGGGTGCTTTCAGCTGCCAGCAGGTGTCCTCCCGCCAGGGCGGGGGCAGCGGTGCTGGCCCCGGGGCTGCTTTCCTGCAGGAGCTGCAGCAGGGGCTGGTGGGGCCGTGAGCACAGCCCAGAGCGACCAGAGACAGAGCAGGCAGCTGCCCTGCAGCCAGACGTGCCGGCCTGCCCCGAGCAGCTGGGCTGGGGCGGCTGCTGGGGTTGGGGACAGGAAGCTTTGCCCCTGCTGGGGGTCGGAGACCCATTTGGAAGCGTTTCCCTGAGCTGCTGCTGCCACCGCAGCCCCCAGGTGCTGCTCGGAGCTGCGTTTCACAGAATCACAGAATCACAGAATCGCTGAGGTTGGAAGGGACCTCTGGAGATCATCTATTCCAACCCCCCTGCTCAAGCAGGGTCACCTAGAGCACATTGCACAGGATTGCATCCAGGCGCGTTTTGAAAATCTCCAGAGAAGGAGACTCCACAACCTCT
>NW_020448032.1:15854-17451 GCF_003343035.1 Apteryx rowi | reverse complement strand
ACTGAGGCATGCTGGGAAATGTAGTCCGGGGGAATGGGGGTACTGAGGCATGTTGGGAGGTGCAGCCCTGGGGGGGGCAGGGTGCAGGTGCATGCTGGGAGATGCAGTCCTGGGGCAGGTGCATGCTGGGAGGTGCAGTCCTGGGGGCAGATGCATGCTGGGAGATTCTGTCCTGGTGAGATAGGGAGCAGGTGCATGCTGGGAGATGCAGTGCTGGGTGCAGGTGCATGCTGGGAGATGCAGTCCGGGGGTGCAGGTGCATGCTGGGAGGTGCAGTCCGGGGGCAGGTGCATGCTGGGAGGTGCAGTGCTGGGTGCAGGTGCATGCTGGGAGATGCAGTCCCGGGGGCAGGTGCATGCTGGGAGGTGCAGTCCGGGGGCAGGTGCATGCTGGGAGGTGCAGTCCAGGGGGGCAGGTGCATGCTGGGAGATGCAGTCCGGGGACGGGGCTCTTGCACAGCAGGGCACGCGGGGAAGGGCCGGCGCTGCGGGGGCTCCGGGGAGCGCGGTGCGGGCGGCGGGCGCCCCTGCTTACCCCCGGATGAAGGCCGGCACCGTGTCCCCGGGCTGCAGCCGGGCCAGCCAGGTGGAGGCGACGCCGTAGTGCAGCGGGCCCTGGCCGTCTGCGGGGCGAGAGCGGGCATGGAGGGCCGGTGCCTGCGCCCTGGGCGGCCCTCGAAGCCGCGAGCTGTCCCGGGCGCCCACGCAGCACCCTGGCGCCTCTCCCATCCCTCCCTGCCCGCGTGCCGCCGGCCCGTCTCACTCTCGCTGTGGTAGGCGACGACGGCCACGGTGAGGTGGATCTCGCCGGGGCTGYGCCCGGGCGCGGAGCTGACGGAGTAGTAGCGCGGCTGCAGCAGGGGCAGCTGGGTGAGCAGCAGCGAGGCCGGCAGCCCCACCGAGGGGAACTCCTCCAGCACCTCCAGCAGCGTGGGGCACCGAAACCACTTCCAGTCCTCGTAGAGACGGGCGTCCTGCAACGCATGGAGCGGGGATGGGATCGCGGCGCCCAGTGCCRCTGCCAGCAGGGACCCAGCACCCAGTGTCCCAGCACGGCAAGCACCCAGTATCCCAGCGTCCCAGCCCAGCACACACCCAGCACCCAGCATCCCAGCACAGCAGGCACCCAGCACCCATATCCCAGCAAAACAGGGACCCAGCACCCAGCATTCTAGCCAGGAAGGCACCCAGCACCCAGCATCCCAGCAAGGCAGGCACCCAGTATCCCAGCCCAGCAGGCACCCAGTATCCCAGCATGGCAGGCACCCAGCACTCAGCATCCCAGCACAGCAGGCACCCAGCACCCATCACCCAGCATCCCAGCAGAGCAGGCACCCAACATCCCAGTATYCCAGCACAACAGACACCCAGCATCCCAGCCCGGCAGGCACCCAGCACTCAGCATCCCAGCCCGGCAGGCACCCAGCACCCAGTATCCCAGCCAGCAGGCACCCAGTATCCCAGCCCGGCAGGCACTCAGCACTCAGCATCCCAGCCCAGCAGGCACCCAGTATCCCAGCCTAGCAGGCACCCAGCATCCCATATCCCAGCATGGCAGGGACCCAGCACCCAGCACCCAGTATCCCAGCACAACAGAC
>NW_020448032.1:7613-12572 GCF_003343035.1 Apteryx rowi | reverse complement strand
TGTGGGTCAGGGATGCCCAGGGGTTGGGGTGCCCGGGCTGTGGGTCAGGGCTTGCAGGAGCAGCAGGTCTCCGGGGCTGCTCCTCCGCTCGCAGCGGTGGGTCGGGCGCCCGCGGGCAGCTCCCGCTCCGTGGGGCGGCCGGGGCCGTCTCCCGCCGTGGGGCTGCCCCCTGCCCACCGGAGYGCCCCCAGCGTGCCCGCGCTGTCCGTGTTGCTCAGCTGCCGCCGCTTCTTCTTCCAGGAGGCCACCAGCTGGTCCGACTGCGAGACGCTGTTGAACCGCAGCTTGTAGCTCCTGGGCGAAGGGGGCAGGCGTGAGGGCGGCGTGGGGCGGCCGAGGGGCCGTGCGTGGCCCGGCCGGTGGCGGTGGTGGTGGTGGGGGGCTCCCCATGGCGTGGGGGCACTCACTTGGGCGGCTCAGCCTGCGCCGCACCGGCGTAGGGCGAGGACATCTCCATCAGCGCCTTGGAGAAGCTCTGTTGGGGACAGCGCGTCAGAGCGGCCACCACGCCACCCCGTCCCTGGGGACATGTCGTCCTCCCCCCATCCCCAGATGTCCCCCCCCCTCCCCGGCCCCGCGCAGCCCCTCACCTCCCCGCACTCCGGCGGGTCCCCGTTGCCGAAGGTGCTGGTCACCACCAGCACGAGGGTCTCGTGCTCCAGGGAGACGATGTCGTACTCGTCCATGCAGACCACCTGGGCGACACGACGGCGTGGGGACCAGGACGTGCCCCACGGCAGGGTTTGGGGGGGGAGCGGTGCCCTGCGCATGCCCACCTTGGGGTCGAAGGCGCGGCGGAAGAGCTGGCAGAGGCTCCAGGCGTAGGTGCGGGACTTCCCCGTCTCGGTGGCGTAGAGGATGGTGGCCTTCACGCGCCGGGCCATCATGTGTCCCATCAGCTTGGCCGAGATCTTCACGGCGCTGGGGAGCCGAGCGTGTCACTGCCGGGGCCACCCAGCCTGCCCGAAGCCACCCGGCCAGGACCGTCCCCGAAGGCAGCTCGGACACCAGCTCCCGCCCCAGCAAGATGGGCACCTACTTTGCCACCTCCTTGAAGGTTTTCCTCCTGGTGACGGTGGTGCCTTTGGAGACGTAGACCTTCCAGGCGTCGGGCTGCAAGACAGGGGCCGGGTCAGGCGGTGCCGGGGCGGYGGGGCCGGGGCCGGGGCGCGGGGCACACCTGGTACCGGAAGGTGGGGCAGAGCTGGTAGTTGACCATCTCCTGGTGGAAGACGGGGGTGAGGCTGCCCGAGATGGGGGGCACGATCCAGACCCAGTCGGCCGGGCACCCGCCCCGCGTCCGCATCTCGTTCTCCATGTGCTTCACGAAGGACTCCGTGGCGGCGTGGTGGTCCACGATCGTCACTTTGGCAACCTGTGGGGACACCGGGGCTCAGAGACGGGAAACGGCCTGTCTCGCACTTGCCCTGGGGACAGGGTGGCACCCACCGAGCACCCGTCCCAGCCGGGGCTCCCAGCCTGGCCGAGCGCACAGCCCCAAGGGGCATGTCCTGGCCAGGAGCCCCAGGATGTCACCCCAGGCTGTCATCCCCAGGAGGTCATCCCTGGGATGTCTCCCGTAGGATATCACCCCTAAGCTGTCACCCATGGTGTCACCCCGAGAGTGTCACCCTTAGGATGTGACCCATGGTGTCATCCTTACAATGTCACCTATGGTGTCACCCCAGGCTGTCACTCCCCAGAGTGTCACCCCCAAGGCTGTCACCCCCATGGTGTCAACCCCAAGGCTATCACCCCCAAGGCTGTCACCCCCAAGGCTGTCACCCATGGTGTCATCCCCAGGGTGTGACCCCCTAGGATGTCACTCCGGCAGGCGTCCCCGGCCGGGAGCGTCCCTGCGCTGTCCCCGCGGGGCGCCCCGGCCGTGCCAACCCACCTGGTAGCTGTGCAGCACGGCGACGTTGATCTCCACGGCGGCCTTGTCCTTCCAGAGGGAGGAGGTCTTCCGCGTGTCCAGCCCCATGCGCAGGGCCACCTCCTGCGGGAGGGCGGGCGAGGGCAGGCTCAGCTCGGCCCCCCCCCCCCGGCAAGAGCAGCCCTGGGGACAGGGCGCGCGYGCGGGGCTGCCGGCAGCGTCCCCCGCGCAGGGGACCGAAGGGCCACGCTCACCTGCAGCAGGTTGTAGCGCTGGCTGTCGCACAGGTTCCTCATGCCGATCTCGCTGCTCATGTACCAGCCGTTGAAGGGGGCCGCCGGGAACTCCAGCCCGCCGATCTCCAGCAGCATGTTGGAGACGGCCGGCAGCGCGTACCAGCGCAGCCCCAGCTCGCCGAACCACTCCAGCCTGCGGGGAACGCGCGCTCCAGCCCCCGGCCCCGTGCCGGATCCCCCCCGCGCCGGCTCCCCCGGAGCGGCATCGCGCCTCGGTGCTGGCCCCAGCCCCCAGCCCTTTGCACGGGGGGGGACAGGGACCGTGTCCCCCACGGCCGTGCACGGCTGGGACCCCGAGCGGGGAGGCGGCGAGGGGCGAGCGGGGCCCTACTCACGTGGGGTGCTGCAGGGGCACCTCGAGGACCAGCTCCGGCGGCAGGGGAAAGAGCTCGGGGGCCTCGTCGGGCACCTGCAGCAGCAGGGGCAGCACGTCGAAGCGGCCGTTGCCCGGGGTCCAGCCGTGCTGGATGCAGAGCTGGGGGCGACACAGCGTCAGGGCACGGGGACAGGGATCGGCAGTCCCCGGCACAGGGCATCCTCTTGGAGCACAGGGGCAGACAGGGGGCAGCTCCCCCCTCCCACGGGAGCCGTGTCGGGGGGCCCCAGAGGTCCCCGCTGGGGTGTCAGGGGCGTCCCCACCTCGGTGATGTCCACGTTGGCCGGGTCCCCCACCACGGAGCCGTCGGGCTGGCGGTACCCGGCGTACCGGATCAGCTGCGTGTTCCAGATGCGGAAGTCGCCCCGGCCCGGCACCCGCTGCGGGAAGATGGTGATGGCCGACCTGAGGGAGCACGCGGGAGAGGACGTGGCACGCGGGCGCGTGGGCGCCCAGGGAGGGACATGGGGACGCGGCTCCGGCACCGCAGACCTGCTCGGCCACCCGGGGTCTTGCTAATGCCCAGAGGAGGCCGTGGCATGCATCCAGACCCTGCTCCCGTGGCATGTCCTACCCCAGGCACCAGGACCCCCGGCACAGCCCGGGAGGGCTCTGCCGCCAGCCTCTCCCCCAGGCAACATGGGGAAGCCGCAAGCATGGGAAACAGGATGGGAGATGCCCTGGGCACGGCCGGAACCTGCCGCAGCTGGGGACGGGCGYGAGGAGCCGCGGAGCGGCACAGCCCCTCGCCGACCCCTTCCTGCACAGTCCGCAGGCGTGRGGCCCGGGCAGCCGCGGCACGGCCACCAAGCCGGGGGGACCGGCGGYGGTCGGGGACGGCTCTCACCGTATGTTGCCGCGGTTGGTGGCGTACTGGATGTGGGTGCAGAGGAAGCTGAACATCTCCCCGACGCTGGCGCAGTCCCGGGCGTCGAACACCTGCCGGAGGGGTGGTCAGCGCCCCGCTGGTCCYGTGGTCTGTGGCACGGCGGCCGCTGCTCGGCTCCAGTCCCCCTTGCCCGGAGCCGGGGAGCTTTGGGGCCACCCCATAGACTGCCCTGTCCCCAGGGCGTCCCCGGCCGTGGGCAGGTGGAAGGGGCCAGCCCCGTGCCCTCACCTGCAGCTTGTTCCACTGGATGCGGCCCACGCAGCGGGCAGCGTTGCGCCAGGCTTGCTTGGCCCCGAAGATCAGCTCCGGCTCCAGGAGCTGGTAGGTGCCGGTGGCCTCGATGGCAGCCTCCACGTCCCGCAGCCGCTGCACGTGTGCCGGCGAGTTGTCCCTGAGGATGCCCTGCACCTCAGCGCCGCTTGCCGGGGCTGGCCCGGTGCCGGGGGGTGGCCCCATGCCGGCTGGCCCCAGCACCAGCAGCAGGGCTGCAGCAGCCCAGGGCCAGTGCTGGGGTGTCCTGGACAGCTGGGCAGGGTGGATTTGGGGGGCCCAGTGCACATGGCATGAGGTTACTCCAGCTCAGGGCAAAGGGAGATGGAGAGGAGCCCGGGGGGGCTGCAGGGCCACCCTCATCCCCAGCCTGGGCTGTGCACAGTGGTGCCGTGGCAAAGCCCGTCAGCGTGACAGGCCTCAGGTTCCCTGTGTGGCTGCAGGGTGTCCTGACACAGATCCCCAAACCTGTGTCCTTGCAGGGAGCTTGGCCCGGGAGAGGACACACTGCAGACCCGGCAGTGCCTGAGCCGTCCCCAGAGCTGCCAAGGAGTTGCACAAGCAACAAATCTTTGGGGCTGCATGGTGCCCCTGGGGCAGGACAAGGGCTACGTGGTGCCCTGGAGCAGGACAGGGGCTGCATGGTGCCCTGGGGCAGGGCTGGGGCTGCGTGGTGGCCCAGGGCAGGGCAGGGGCTGCATGGTGCCCCCGGGGCAGGGCAGGGGCTGCGTGGTGCCCCGGGGCAGGACAGGGTCCCAAGTCCGTCCGCACTCACCGCCGGATGGACACGTAGTACTGGTTGATGAATTCCCGGGCCAGGACCAGGAGCTCCTCAGCGGGTCGGGACCCCTCAGGGGCGTGGGAAATCATCTGCTTGGGGAACACGATGGAGGCGAGGCACCTCTTCCCGGTGCAGGGCAGTTCCTGGAGCAGATCGGGGGAGGGAATCGCACCCGCTGTGCCCAGCGGGGGCCCCGGTGTGGAGCCCCCGCCACCGGCCCAGGCCCGCGGCCGTGATCCCCCACCCTGCCTGTCTCCCCGGCACACGGTGCGCCCGGTCCCCAGCTCCCACCTGCGTGGCCTGGGCGCAGAGCGTGTCGTAGACGATGCTGCCCATCTCCCAGTTCTTGAGCCGGGCGTACCTGGTGGGCTCCGTGGGACGGATGGGTGCCGAGCTGGGCAGAAACAGGCGCTGAGCCCTGCTGGCCGGCRCCAGCTCCTGCCCTGCCTGAGACCTCGGGACGAGGCAGGG
>NW_020448032.1:5346-6817 GCF_003343035.1 Apteryx rowi | reverse complement strand
AGAGGGGCTGTGCTGTGGGGAATGGGGGACAGAGGGGCTGTGCTGTGGGGAATGGGGGCGGAAGGGCTGTGCTTTGGGCAATGGGGGCAGAAGGGCTGTGCTATGGGGAATGGGTGTCAGATGGGGGGTGCTATGGGCAATGGGGGTTCAGAGGGGCTGTGCTATGGGGAATGGGGGGGGTGGCAGAGGACCTCTCTCACCCCCCCTGCACCCTGCGTGTTCTTCTGGTGGTCCCAGGCTGCCACTGCTTGGGGCGAGAGGACGGAAGGTGGGTGAGCAGGGCTGGTGCAGGGCCGGGTTTGGGGTGTTCCTCGGCTGTGTGTGGGTGTGAGTGCGTGTGTGTGAGTGTGTGAACAATAGCTGTGAGTCAGAGCCTGCTCCGTGGCCGGAGGGGTTACGCATCAGCCCCGCTGGGGCTGGGGTGTCCCCACACCTCCCATGTCCACCCTGGCACCTCCTGTCCATCCTGTCCATCCCGTCTGTCCCCATATGCCCTGTATGCCCTACGTGTCCCGCGGCCAGGGCTGCGCGGGGAGCAGGAGGGAAGCCGCGGCGGGGCTGCGCCGTGGGGCAGGACACGCCGGCGCGGTGCCGCGGGGGGCCGCGGACACGCAGGGCAGGCGGCGCGGGCGCCCCGCTCCCACCACCCGCCGGCGGGGACACGTCCCCCGCGTGGGGACACGCGGTCCCGCGTGGGAAGGGGGGGGCGCGCGGAGCCCCCCGGCACCTACCTGCCCTTGTCGGGGCCGGCGCCGTCGTCGGGCGCGGCGCTGAGCTGCCGCGAGCAGAGCGCGAGGCCGCAGGCGCGGGAGGCGTCGGGCAGCACGGCCGGCAGGTTCCCCATCGCGCCGCGTCTGAGCTCCGGTGCCGGGAACGGCCGCTTCCTCTCGCCGAGCGAGCGAGCGACGCAAGGGAAACGGTGACCTCTGAGTAACTCACACACCCTCTGCCTCGCACACAATGGGCGGCGAGCCCCCCGCTCGCGGCCGCCCGCCAGGACGCCTGGGCCCCCGCTGCGCCCGCGGGGCCGCCGCCACCATCACCCGTGGGCCAGCGGGTCCCCCCGGGGAGGCCGTGGAGGGTGGGCACACGGCGAGGCCGTGGCAAGGCGGGTACGGGTGGGCGGGCGGGTGGCCATGGATGGGGTCTGCTGCCCACAGCCCCCAGCCCTGTCCCAGTGCCCCAGCTGGGTGCAGCAGCTCCCTTGTCCCCCCACGCCACGGCCCATCCGGCAGCGCTGGTCCTTGCCGGGTGTCCGGGGCCACCCTGCACCCCGGGTGTGGGGATGGGGGGGGGGTCCCACTTTTCCAGTAGGGCAGGAGAAAGGAGGTGGGGGGGGCAGATGCAGGGTGGCGTCCCCCCCCACTTTGGCCCTTCCTGCCCCAACACCCCCGGGTGCCTCCCGGCCGCCCCGGCTGCGGGGTGTGGGGCGGACATCCGGAGGCGAGCACCCGGCTTCTCTGCGGCCCTC
>NW_020448032.1:1769-4482 GCF_003343035.1 Apteryx rowi | reverse complement strand
GTGGGGGGCAGAGCCGTGGGGAGGGCCAGCAAGGAGGCCCCCCCCCCCCAACATCCTGACCCGAGGCTCCACAAACAAGGGAGAGCCTGGAAATGAGGGATTTTTTTCCAGTGTGCCGGCCCTTCCTAGCACATGGGAAGGGCTCTAGATAACCCTGTCCCTTGGGGTGTGGGGTCCCAGAGTGCCCCATCCCCTGCAGTGTGGGGTCCTGGGTCTGCCCACTCCTTCGGGCCTGAGTCCTCCATATCCCCCTGTCCCTCGAGGTGTGGGGTCCTGGGATTGCTCCATCCCTTCAAGTGTGGGTCCCCCAGATCACCCTGTCCCTCCAGTTGTGGGGTCCCAGTATCACCCCCATCCCTTGGGACGTGGGGGTCCCAGGATTGTCCCATCCCTTGGGGCAGGGGGACTCGAGATTGCCCTGTCTCTCAGGGGATGGGGCCCCCGGGTTGCCCTGTCCCTTGGTGCACATGGTCCTGCTATCTGTCCATCCCTCATGGTCCATAGGGACCACCCTGGGGGCATTAGGATCTAGGGCTGGGGGCTCTGGGGCTGAAGATGAGGGCTGGGGGCGCTGTGGGGAGCTGAGGGGCTGGAGAGTCAGGGTGGGGGGCACCAGGGTCTGGGTTTTGGGGGCTGGGTGTCTGAGGGGGCTCCCCAACATGCCTGGACCCCATGGGGCAGGCGTCATCATCGCCTCCCGTGGGGTCCCTCTGGCGTCCCAGACACCCCCTGCCCCCAACCTACCCCCCGGCACCCCCGTGCCCCCAAACCTGCCCACAGCCTGGGACAGGTCTGGGGGGTGGGGGAGGGATGCGTGTTGCAAAGGGGGCACAGCCCCACGGATAGAGGAGCTAGGCCCCCTGCCCCCCCGGCCCTGTGGGGAGTGCGGGACGCAGCGGAGGGGCTGCAATGCAGTGCAGGGCCCCACAGCTGCCCTCAGCCCCACTGTCCCGAGGCAGCACTGGGCACATCTGGGCTGCTGCGATGGGGGAGCAGGGCGTGCTGTGGGGCGCTGGGCACCGGGCTGCCTCTCCTAGCTCTGCCTTCTGCCCCCCAACTATGGGGGCTCCCCCCAGGCAGCCTGCCCCATGCAGGTGGGTCTGGGAGCCCCCCGGGCCCCTGTGGGGCACATTGTGTCCTCTGAACTTAGAGGCTTCTTCACCCCCTGCAGAGCCCCACCAGATGGGTAGGGAATGGAAGGAGGTCACCCTGCCCCACACCGTGCCCCATGGCATGGCCTGCCCCATTCCCCTGCTCTCAGGTCACTTCCCGCAGCCCACCTCACCCCACACCGTGCCCCACAGCATATGTGCTCCCCACATCCTGTCCCACAGCGTGCTCCACGCCTCTCGCCCCAGCCTGCCCCATGGCATAGCCGGTACCCCCCTGCCCCCCATGCAATAGACTAGTGCCCCAGCTCTCAGGTTGTTTCTCCCTGCCCCACGGCATGCTCCACAGCCTGCTCCATGCCCCACAGCTGCCCCCTCGTGCTCACCAGGGGTGGGGCAGGCCTGTCCATCACTGCAGAGTGCTCATCCGATTGGCTGCCTTTCCCTGGGGTGTGGGGCAAGTTTGGGGGGGGGGCAGAGTGCAGGGGGGATGGGAGCAGATGAGCAACCAGGCCCTGGAGTCAGTGTGGGGCAGGGGGGCTGAGTTATGGCCTTTGGGGCAGGTGGAGTGGTGCTGGTGGAGCTGCAGCCTGGAGCACTCAGTGCTGTGTCCTGCCCCACAGCTTGGCTCCCTGCCCCACAGCCTGCACTTCCCACCCTCCCCCATGGCCGGCCTGTCCCCACCCTGCCCCACAGCCCATCTCCCTGCCCCGTGGTCTGCAGTCCCCACAGCCTGCAGTTCTCACCCTGCCCCATGGCCTGCCCTACCCCAGCCCACCCCATAGCCTTCCCTCCCCCTGCCCCATGGCCTGCCTGTCCCCACGGCCAGCATGTGCCCTGCCTCGGCCTGCCTGCTCCCCACGCGTGTGCGCCCCACGGGGCCGTCACGGACTCGCTCCTGGCAGCTCCTGCAGCCGCTTCCCACCCACGCACGGAGCTCCGGGGAGTGCAGGGAGGAGCGACCCGTGCCAGCTGGGCCTGGCTTGCCCTGCCATGACCCTGCTCAGCTTGGCCCGGCCCGGCCCGACCCGGCGCTGCAAGGTCCGGCTTGGCCCGGCCCAGATTGGCTTGGCCCGGCACGACCTGGCTCGGCTCGGCCCGGCTCAGTCCGGCTCAGCACAGCTCGGCTCGGCTCGGTCCGGTTCGGCCGCGGGAGCCGCTGCGGAGGGCGAGGTCGGGCCGGGCCGGGCCGGGCCCCGCCGCCGCTTTCAGCACCTCGGACAGAGCCGGTCGGCGCGGCCGCCTGCGGCACCCAGCACCGGGACCGGGACCAGCACCGGGACCAGCACCGGGACCGGGACCAGCACCGGGACCGGGACCAGCACCAGGACCGAGACCAGCACCGGGACCGGGACCGGGACCAGCACCGGGACCGGGACCGGGACCAGCACCGCTCTGGACCAGTACCAGGACCGAGACCAGCACCGGGCCAGACCGGGACCAGCACCGGGACCAGCACCGGGACCAGCACCGCTCTGGACCAGTACCAGGACCGAGACCAGCACCGGGACCGGGACCGGGACCGGGACCAGCACCGCTCTGGACCAGTACCAGGACCGAGACCAGCACCGGGACCGGGACCGGGACCAGCACCGCTCTGGACC
>NW_020448032.1:0-1584 GCF_003343035.1 Apteryx rowi | reverse complement strand
CAGGACCGAGACCAGCACCGGGACCGGGACCGGGACCAGCACCGCTCTGGACCAGTACCAGGACCGAGACCAGCACCGGGACCGGGACCGGGACCGGGACCAGGACCAGCACCGCTCTGGACCAGTACCCGGGCCGAGACCAGCACCGGGCCGGACCGGGACCAGCACAGGGACCAGCACCGGGACTGGGACCAGCACCGGGCCGGACTGGGACCAGCACTGGGACCGCTCTGGACCAGTACTAGGACCGAGACCAGCACTGGGACTGAGACCGGGACCAGGACCGGGACCAGGAATAGCACCAGGCAGGACTGGGACCAGCACAGGACCGGGACCACCACCGGCCTGGACTGAGACTGGGACCAGCATGGTACTGGGACCACCACTGGGCTGGACCAGCACTGAGACCAGCACTGGGACCAGAATGGGGCCAGGATCAGGAGCGGGACCCAGCATGGGGACTGGACCAGGACCCGGCACTGGGACTTGGCCATGACCCAGCACCAGGACTGGGACCAGCACTGGGACCAGACTGAGACCAGGATCAGAGCTGGGACTGGGACCCAGCACTGGGACCAGACCGTGATGCAGCACCAAGACCAGGACCCAGCGCCAGGACCGGGCGATGACCCAGCACTGGACCAGGCTGGGACCCCGCACTGGGCCAGATGGGGAGTGGGGGTGTCTGTGGGACCATGCCATGCCCCCAACCCAGCCCATCCACACTCCCTGCCCTGGCCCGTTCGGATCCGGGGGACAGTCCTGGAGGTGGACAGGGTGCATGGGGACCGGGTCCAGCCTGGTGTGGGGCAGCAGGGTCCCCCATGGGCAGAGGGGCCGCACTGTGGGACTAGCACAGGGGGCTGGCTGGGAGCACGCAGCCCGGGACAGACACGGCCCTGGCCCCCACAGCCCCAGGAACAGACATGCCCGGCCCTGTGTGGCCCCATGGGAGAGCGGGGGGGGATGCATTGACCCCAGCCAATTCCAGTGACCCCAGTGCAGCTCCTATGGGAGATGCTGGGGTCCGGACCCCCGGGGCCTCCTCGCATACCCTCAGGGCAGGCATGCCACAGCCCTGCAGACCTGCAGACACGTCTGTCTTCTCCCAGGGTCCTGCAGCTGGGGACCACGGGGCAGTCCGGCCAGCTCCAGTCTCTCCATCTAAACCATGTGGAAAGGGTTAATTTGGGGTAGGGGTCTGGGGCGCAGCTCGCTGCGGGGAGCAGGCTCTGCGGGGCGGCCGGGGGCAGCGCTGGCGCGAGGCCCGTTCCCCAGCAGGTCCCTCCGCACAGCCGCCACGCTGCCCCTGGCCAGATTTGCGCCGTGGCGGGTGGGTAGGAGCCAGGCGGTGCTGGAGAGCCCTGTCGCCAAGACACAGCTGCTGTTTATGTTTCGAAGGCTTTGCTCGCTCTCAGCGCGCTGGCACTATCTCCAGGCTGTCCTAGAGACATCCCGCGTGTTTGGGTTTGTGGCCTTGCTGCGGGGAAGGCCTGCCAGGCTGGGGGAAGGGAGCTGAGCGCACGCTGCGTGTGCGGAGAGCCCGAGCGGGGCCCCCCCCGCGGGGGGCCGGGCTGGGGGGGC
>NW_020448031.1:15749-17067 GCF_003343035.1 Apteryx rowi | reverse complement strand
GCCTCACCACCTTGCAGACCGCTGCGTCCCTTTTCCTCCTCACCAGCAAGCAAAGTGCCGTCTCCCTTCACCACCTCACCGCCTAGGAAAGTGCTGCCTCCTTCGCTGCCTTGCTGGCTAGCAGAGCGCCGTCTCTCTTCACCGCCTCAACGCCTAGCAAAGCACTGCCTCCCTTTCCCACCTCGCTGACTAGCAAAGCCCCAGGTCCCTTCGCTGCCTAGCAAAGCGCTACCTCCCTTCACCGCCTCTCCACCTAGCAAAGCCCCRTGTCCCTTCGCCGCCTTGGCGCGTCGGCGCCTCGCCGCTTGTCACACCATTGCATCCCTTTTCCCCCTTGCCACCTATCAAAGCGCCGAGTCCCTTCGCCACTGTTTCCCTTTGCTGCCTCTCCGCCTAGCAAAGCCCCGTGTCCCTTCGCCGCCTTGGCGCATCGGCACCTCACCGCTTGTCACACTGTTGCGTCCCTTTTCCCCCTCGACGCCTAGGAAAGTGCTGCCTCCCTTCACCACCTTGCTGGCTAGCAGAGCACCGTGTCCCTTCGCTGCCTCGCCACCTAGCAAAGCGCCACGTCCTTTCGCCGCCTAGCAAAGCCCTGTGTGCCTTTTCCCCCTCGCCGCCCAGCAAAGCAACGTATYCCTTCGCCACTTCRCCGCCTAGCAAAGCTCCGCATCCTGTCGCCGCCAAGCAAAGCACCCTGTTCCTTCGCTGCCTAGCAAAGCGCCGTGTCCCTTCGTCTCCTCGCTGCCTACCAAAGTGCTGAGTCCCTTCGCTGCATAGCAAAACGCTGCATGTCTTCGTCACCTTGATGCCTAGCAAAGCACTGCCTCCCTTCGCCGCCTTGCCGCCTTGCAGACCGCTGCATCCCTTTTCCCCCTTGCTGCCTACCAAAGCACTGAGTCCCTTCGCCACATAGGCATGTCGGCGCCTCGCCACCTAGCACACCGCTGCATCCCTTTTCCCCCTCGTCGGCTAACAGAGCACCGTGTCCCTTCACCACCTAGCAAAGCTCCACAACCTGTCACCAGCATGCAAAGCGCCGTCTCCCTTTGTGGCCTCACTGCTTATTGAAATGCCGTCTCCCTTTGCCGCTTCACCGCCAAGCACAGCTTCACCAAGCAGACCACTGCATCTGTTTGCTCCCTCGCAAACAAGCAGACCGCTGCGTCTCTTCACTGCCTCRCAAACTAAGTGCTGTGTGTGTTTGCTGCCTCACAAACAAGCAGATCGCTTTGTCTGTTCACTGCCTCGTGAACAAGCAGACTGCTGCGTCTGTTCGCTGCCTCCCAAACAAGCAAATCACTGCATCTCTTCCATGCCT
>NW_020448031.1:12570-13918 GCF_003343035.1 Apteryx rowi | reverse complement strand
ACTGGCAAAGTGCTGCGTCTGTTTGCTTCCACGCGAAAAAGCAAACCGCAATACCGCTACGCCACCTCGTGGACAAGCAAAGTGCAGCGTCACTTCGCTGCCTCCCAAACAAGCAGACCGCTGCATGTTTTCCCTGCCTCACAAACGAGCAAACTGCTGCCTCTCTTCCATGCCTGACAAAGTAAGTAACTGTTGCATCCCTTCACCGCCTGGCGAAAAAGCAGTCCGCTGTGTCTATTCAATGTGTTGCCAGCAAGCAGTCCGCAGAATCAAATCACCGCTTCGCAAACAAACAAACTGCAGTGCCTCTTTGCCGCCTCATGAACAAGCACATGGCTGCGTCTCTTCGCTGCCCCGCAAGCTAACTAACCACTGTGTGTGGTCGCTGCCTTGCAAACAAGCAAACAGCTGCATCTCTTCGCYGCCTCAAAAACAAGCAGACCTCTGCGCCTGTTCGATTCCACGCAAACAAGCAAGCCACAGCGCCTCCTCGCAACGTCGCAAACGAACTAACCACTGTGTCTGTTCGCTGCTCGCCAACTAACTAACCGCTGCAGCTCTTCAACACCTAGCAAACAAGCAGACTGCTGCGTCTGATCGCCGCCTCGCAAGCTAACCGCTGCGTCTCTTTGCTGCCTCATAAACAAGCAGACTGCTGCATCTCTTCACTGCCTTGCAAACAAGCAGACCACTGCGTCTGTTCACGACCTCACAAACTGGCAAAGTGCTGCATCTGTTCACTTCCACACAAAAAAGCAAACCGTGGCGCCTCAACACCACCTCGCGAACAAGCAAAATGCTGCGTCTCTTCACTGCCTTGCAAACTGACTGCTGCGTGTGTTCACTGCCTCGCAAACAAGGAAACCTATGCATCTGTTTGCTGCCTCGCAAAAAAGAAAATCAATGCGTCTATTAGACACCTCACAGACAAGCAGACCACCGCGTCTCTTCGCTGCCTCGCAAACTAAGTAGCCGTTGCGTCTGTACATTACCTTGCGAACAAGCAAACCGCTCTGTCTGTTTGCTGCCTCGTGAACTAACTAACCACTACTAGGTGCTTAGTTAGTGCTAGGACTAACTAACTGCGGTTTGCTAGGTGGTGAAGGGACACGGTACTTTGCTAGCCGGCGAGGCAGAGAAGGGACGCAAATTTTTGCTAGGCGGCAATGTGGTGAAGGGACACAGCGCATTGCTAGCTGGTGAGGCGGCRAAGGGAYAYGGCACATTGCTAGGCGGCGGAGGGAGGCAGCGCTTTGCTAGGCTGTGACAGGACACGGAGCTTTCCTAGTTGACGAGGCGGCGGAGGGACACAGCGTGTTGCTAGCTGATGAGGCGGCGAAGGGACTCG
>NW_020448031.1:10263-11548 GCF_003343035.1 Apteryx rowi | reverse complement strand
AAGGGTCATGGCACTTTGCTAGGCGATGAAGTGACTCAGCACTTTGCTAGGCGGTGAAGGCACTCGGCACTTTGCTAGGTGCCAAGGCAGCAAAGAGAGGCAGCGCTTTGCTAGGCGGCGAGGTGGCAACGAGAGGCAGAGCTTTGCTAGGCGCCGAAGGAACACGGCGCTTTGGTAGGCAGCGACAGGACGTGGTCTTTTGCTAGGCGGCGAGGCGGCGAAGGGACACGGCGCTTTGCTAAGCAGTGAGGCGACGAAGGGAGATGGTAATCTGCTTGCCGGAGACAGGACGTGGAGCTTTGCTCGGCAGCAAAGGGACACGGCGCTCTGCTAGGCAGTGAGGCAAAGAATGGTCACAGCACTTTCCTAGGTGGCGAAGGAACACGGCGCTCTGCTAGCCGGCGAGGCGGCAAGACGGCGAGGCAGCAGAGGGACACAGTGCTTTGCTTGGTGGCGAAGGGACTCGGCGCTTTGCTAGGTGGCGAGGCGGCGAAGGGAGACTGCGCTTTGCTAGGGGTCAAAGGGCCTCAGCACTTTGGTAGGCAGCGAGGGGGAAAAGGGGCGCAGTGGTGTGCTAGGTGGCGAGGCACTGACACACCGAGGCGGCGAAGGGTCGTGGCACTTTGCTAGGCAATGAAGTGACTCAGCACTTTGCTAGGCGGCGAAGGCACTTGGCACTTTGCTAGGCAGCAAGGCAGCGAAGGGAGGCAGCGCTTTGCTAGGCAGCGAGGTGGTGACGAGAGGCAGAGCTTTGCTAGGCGCCGAAGGAACACGGCGCTTTGGTAGGCAGTGACAGGACGCAGTCTTTTGCTAGGCAGCGAGGTGGCGAAGGGACACGGCGCTTTGCTCGGTGGCGACAGGACGCGGAGCTTTGCTAGGTGGCAAAGCAGCGAAGGGAGATGGCACTTTGCTAAGCAGTGAGGCGATGAAGGGAGATGGCAATGTGCTTGCCGGCGACAGGATGTGGAGCTTTGCTAGGTAGCAAAGGGACACGGCGCTCTGCTAGGTGGCGAGGCGGCGAAGGGAGGCAGCGCTTTGCTGGGCGTCGAGGGGGAAAAGAGACGCAGCGGTGTGCTAGGCGGCAAGGCGCCGATGCGATGACACGGCAAAGGGATGCGGCACTTAGCTAGGAGTCAAGGGGGTGAAGGGATACGGCTAGCTGACGAGGCGGTAAAAGGACAAGGTGCTTTACTAGGCGGCGAGGAGCTGAAGGCACGCAGGGCCCTGCTAGACAGTGAAGGAATTCAACACTTGGATAGTTGGCGAGGCGGCGAAGGGACGCAGC
>NW_020448031.1:6607-9119 GCF_003343035.1 Apteryx rowi | reverse complement strand
ATTGCGGTTTGCTTTTTCGCGTGGAAGCAAACAGACGCAGCACTTTGCCAGTTTGTGAGGCAACGAAGAGACGCAGTGGATAGTTGCTTCGCGAGGCAGCGAACAGGCGGTGCAGTTTGCTTTTTTGCGAGGAGGGGAATAGACGCAGCGGTTAGTTAGTTTGCGAGGCAGCGAAGAGACGCATGGGTTTGCTTGTTTGCGAGGAGGGGAAGAGAGGCAGCGATTACTTTGTGAGGCAGCGAGCAGATGCAGTGGTTAGTTAGTTTGTGAGGCAGCGAACAGACTTAGCGGTTTGCTTGTTCGCRAGGCTGCCAAGAGACGCAGCGGTTAGTTAGTTGGMGAGCAGCGAACAGACGCAAYGGTTAGTTCGTTTGCGAGGTTGCAAGAAGGCGCTGTGGCTTGCTTGCTCGCGCAGAATGGAACAGGCACAGAGGTCTGCTTGTTTTTGAGGCAGCGAAGAGACGCAGCTGTTTGCTTGTTTGCGAGGCAGCGAACACACGCAGCGGTTAGTTAGCTTGCGGGGCAGCGAAGAAACACAGCCATGTGCTTGTTCACAAGGCGACAAAGAGGCACTGCAGTTTGCTCGTTCACGAAGTGGTGATTTGATCCTGCCGACTGCTTGTTGGCAACACATCGAATAGACACAGCGGACTGCTTTTTCGCCAGGCGGTGAAGGGATGCAACAGTTACTTACTTTGCCAGGCATGGAAGAGATGCAGCGGTTTGCTCGTTTGTGAGGCAGGGAAAACATGCAGCAGTCTGCTTGTTTGGGAGGCAGYGAAGTGACGCAGCGGTTTGCTAGTTTACCAGGCAGCGAACAGATGCAGCGGTTAGTTAGTTTCCGACGCAGCGAAGGGATGCATGGGTTTGCTAGTTTGCGAGGAGGGGAAGAGAGGCAGCGATTACTTTGTGAGGCAGCGAACAGATGCAGTGGTTAGTTAGTTTGTGAGGCAGCGAACAAACTTAGCGGTTTGCTTGTTATTTGGTGAGCTGCGAAGAGCCGCAGCGGTTACTAAGGCCTCGCTGCCTAGCACACCGCTCCGCCCCTTTTCCCCCTCGCCGCCTAGCAAAGCGCCAAGTCCCTTCACCGCCTTGCAAAGCGCTGCTTCCCTTCACCACCTCACCGCCTTGCAAAGCCTTGCCTCCCTTCGCTGCCTCGCCGCCTTGCACACCGCTGTGTCCCTTTTTCTCCTGGCCACCTGGCAGAGCACCGTGTCCATTTTCCTTCTCGCCGCCTAGCAAATCGCTGAGTCCCTTCGCCACCTAGCAAAGATCTGTGTCCCTTTTTCTCCTCGCCGCCTAACAAAGCACCGAGTCCCTTCGCTGCCTCGGCACGTCAGCGCATCCTGGGTTAGCACACTGCTGCGTCCCTTTTCCCCCTCGATGCCTACCAAAGCGCTGAGTCCCTTTGCTGCCTCGACGTCTAACAAAGCGCCGAGTCCCTTCATCCCCTTGCCAGCTAGCAAAGCGCCGTAACCCTTCGCAACCTCCATGCCTAGAAAAGCGCTGTATCCCTTCGCTGCCAAGCAAAGCGAGTGTCCCTTCGTCCCCTCACCGCCTAGCAAAGAGTCTTGTTCCTTCGGCGCCTAGCAAAGCTCTGCCTCCTTTCGCCACCTAGCAAAGCGCTGTGTCCCTTTTTCTCCTTGCCGCCTAACAAAGTGCTGAGTCCCTTCGCCGCCTAGCAAAGCTGCGAGTCCCTTCGTCACCTTGCAAAGCTCCACGTCCTGTCGCCAGCAAGCACAGCGCTGAGTGCCTTCGCCGCCTAGCAAAGCACTGCCTCCCTCCGCTGCCTTGCCATCTTGCAGCCTCGCTGGCTAGCAGAGCACAGTCTCCCTTCGCCGCCTAGCAAAGCACTGCGTACCTTCGCCGCCTCGCCCACTCGGAAAAGACCGCRTCCTGTCGCTGCCTACCAAAGCGCCGTGTTCCTTCAGCGCCTAGCAAAGCACTGCCTCCCTTCAGCACCTTGCCGCCTAGCAAAGCGTTGCCTCCCTTCGCCACCTCGCCGCCTTGCAAAGCCTTGCCTCCCTTTGCCACCTCGCCGCCTTGCAAAGCCTTGCCTCCCTTCGCCACCTCGCTGCCTTGCAATGTGCCAAATCCCTTCGCCACCTCTCTGCCTTGCACACCGCTGCGTCCCTTTTCCCCCTCGCTGCATAGCAAAGCATCTTGTTCCTGCGGCGCCTAGCAAAGCTCTGCCTCTCATCGCCACCTCGCCACCTAAGAAAGTGCTGAGTCCCTTCGCCACGTAGGTACATCGGTGCCTCGCCTCCTATCACACTGCTGCGTCCCTTTTCCCCCTCGCCGCATAGCAAAGTGTCTTGTTCCTGCGGCGCCTAGCAAAGCTCTGCCTCTCGTTGCCACCTCACCGCCTAACAAAGCGCTGCCTCACTTCGCCATCTCGCTGCCTAGCAAAGCGCYGAGTCCCTTCGCCGCGTAGGCACATCAGTGCCTCACCTCCTATCACACCGCAGCGTCCCTCTTTCTCCTGGCYGCCAAGCAGAGAGCCTTGTCCATT
>NW_020448031.1:3552-5576 GCF_003343035.1 Apteryx rowi | reverse complement strand
GCCCAGCAAAGCGCCGTGTCCCTTCGCCGCCTCGCTGCCTAGCAAAGCGCCGAGTCCCTTCGCCTCCTTGCAAAGCGCTGCCTCCCTTCAGCGCCTCGCCGCCTAGCAAAGCGCTGAGTCCCTTCGCCGCCTTGCAAAGCGCTGCCTCCCTTCGCCACCTCGCTGCCTAGCAAAGCGCTGTGTCCCTTTTTCTCCTTGCCGCCTAACAAAGTGCTGAGTCCCTTCATCGCCCAGCAAAGCACCGAGTCCCTTCGCCACGTAGGCACATCGGCACATCCCTGCCTAGCACACCACTGCGTCCCTTTTCCCCCTCGCCACCTAGCAAAGCGCTGTGTCCCTTCGCCGCCTCGGCGTGTCGGCGCCTCGCCGCTTATCACACCCTTGCGTCCCTTTTCCCCCTTGCCGCCTAGCAAAGCACCATGTCCCTTCGTCCCCTTGCAGCTTTGCAAAGTGCCGAGTCCCTTCGCTGCCTCGCCCGCTAGCAAAGCGCCGTCGCCTTTCATCGCCTCGCCGCCTAGCAATGCTCCGCATCCTGTCGCCACCTAGCAAAGCGCTCTGTCCCTTCGCTGCCTAGCAAAGCACTGCGTACCTTCACCGCCTCGCCCACTTGGAAAAGACCGCGTCCTGTCGCTGCCTACCAAAGCGCCGTGTTCCTTTGGCGCCTAGCAAAGCGCTGCCTCCCTTCGCCACCTCGCTGCCTTGCAATGTGCYGAATCCCTTCRCCGACTCGCCATCTTGCACATCACTGCATCCCTTTTCGCCCTCGCCGTCTAGCAAAGAGCCGTGTCCCTTCACCACCTCTCAAATCACTTTGTTCCTTCGCCGTATCACCACCTCCCAAATCGCTTTGTCCCTATGCCACCTCACCACCTGAGAAAGCGCTCTGTCCCTTTTCGCCCTCGCCGCCTAGCAAAGCATTGTCTGCCTTCTCCGCGCAGCAAAGCTCCGCGTCCTGTCGCCGTCAAGCAAAGCGCCCTGTTCCTTCGGCTCCTAGCAAAGAACTGCGTCCCTCTGCCGCCTTGCTGCCTAGCACATCGCTGCGACCCTTTTCCCCCTCGCCGCCTCTCAAATCGCTTCATCCCCTCGTGCCTCGCCTCCTACCAAAGCGTTGCATCCCTCCCCCCCTCGCCGCCTGGCACACCACTGAGTCCCTTCGCCGCCTGGCAAAGCACTGCATGCCTTCACCGCCTTGCTGCTTAGCAAACGCCGTATTAGCGCCGAAGGGACACAGCGCTTTTGTAGGCGGCGAAGGCACGTGGCGCTTTCCTAAGCAACAAGGCAGCGAAGGCACGCAGTGATTTGATAGTGGTCGATGGGGTAGGGTGCCTTGCTAGGCGGCGAGGCGGCGAAGGCACGCAGCGCTTTGCCAGGCGCCGAAGGACGCAGCACTGTGCGAGGCAGCGAGGGCACACAGTGCTTTGCCAGGCGGCGAGGCGGTGAAAGCACTCAGCGCTTTGCCAGGCGCCGAAGGGACGCAGCGCTGTAGGAGGCGGCGAGGGCACACAGTGCTTTGCTAGGCGGCGAGCCGACATGGAGCTTCGCTAGGCAGCCAAGGGTGAGGACGCTTTGCTAGGCGGCTAGGCGGTGAAGGCACGAAGCGCTTTGCCAGGCGGCGAAGGGACACGGCGCTTTGCTAGGCGGCGAGGGCGAAAAGGCACGCAGCACCTTCTTAGGCGGCGAGGCGGCGAAGGCACGCGCTGCTTTGCTAGGCGCCGAAGGCACGCAGCGCTTCCTTAGTTTGCGAGGCAGCGAAGAGATGGARCAGTTTGCTTGTTGGCCAGGCAGCGAAGAGGCGCCGTGCTTTGCTTTCTGCCAGTCAGCGAATACACGCAGCGGTCTGCTTTTCTGCGAGGCAGTGGACAGTGAGGTGGATTGAGACCTGGCTGAATGGCAGAGCTCAGAGAGTTGTGATCAGTGGCACAGAGTCTAGTTGGAGGCCTGTAGCTAGCGGTGTCCCCCAGGGGTCAGTACTGGGTCCAGTCTTGTTCAACTTCTTCATCAATGACCTGGATGAAGGCACAGAG
>NW_020448031.1:0-2446 GCF_003343035.1 Apteryx rowi | reverse complement strand
GATTGCTTTTGGCGTGGTGGCAAAGCGAGGCAGCACTTTGCTAGCTGGCGAGGCAGCGAAGAGATGTCRAGGTCAGTTAGTTTGCGAGGAAGTGAAGAGACGCAGCRGTTAGTTAGTTGGCGAGGCAGCRAAGAGATAGAGCGGTTTGCTTGTTTGCAAGGGAGGGAAGTGCTGCCATGCTTTGCTTTTTTGTGAGTGGGCAAATAGATGCAGTGATGTGCTTTTCTGTGAGGCAGTGAAGACATGCAGCGGTGTGCTTGTTGGCGAGGCAGCGGACAGACGTATGAGTAAGTTAGCTTGCGAGGCAGGGAAGAGACGCGTTGGTTAGTTAGTTTGTGATGCGGCGACTAGATGCAGCGGTCTGTGTGTTCGCCAGGCAGCGAGGAGACACAGCGCTTAGTTAGTTTGCGAGGCAGCGAAGAGACGCAGCAGTCTGCTTGTTTGTGAGACAGCCAACATCCACAGTGGTTCGTTCTTCTGCGAGGCAGCGAATCACCGCCAAGCAAATGGCTTTGTCCCTTCGCCCCCTGGCCACCTAGCAAAGCGCTGCCTCCCTTCGCCGCCTCGCCGCCTAGAAAAGCTCCGCGTGCCATCGCCGGAAAGCAAAGCGCCGTGTTCCTTTGGCGCCTAGCAAAGAACTGCCTGCGTTCGGCGCCTCGCCGCATCGCAGCCTAGCAAAACGCTGTGTGCCTTCGCTGCCTGGCAAAGCAGTGCGTGCCTTCGCCGCCTAAGAAAGCACTGCGTCCCTTTTCGCCCTCGCCTCCAAACAAAGYGCCATGTCCCTTCGCTGCCTCGCYGCCTAGCAAAGCGCCGTGTTCATTCGCCGCATAGCAAAGCTCCGCGTCCCGTCACCGCCAAGCGAAGTGCCGTGTTCCTTCGGCGCCTAGCAAAGCAGTGCATGCCTTCGCCACCTCGCCCCCAAACAAAGCGCTGCGTCCCTTCGCCACCTCCCAAATCGCTTCGTCCCTTCGCCGCCTMGCCGCCTAGCAAAGCGCTGCGTCTGCTCGGCACCTCGCCGCCTAGCAAAGCACTGCGTCCCTCCCCCACCGCCGCCTGGCAAATGCCTGTGTCCTTCGGCGCCTCGGCGCCTCGCCGCATYGTAGCCTAGCAAAGCACTGCGTTCCTCTGCCGCTTCACACACCGCTGCGTCCCTTCGCTGCCTTGCCGCTTAGCAAACGCCCTAGTAGCGCCGAAGGGACACGGCGCTTTTGTAGGCGCCGAAGGCACGTGGCACTTTGCTAAGGCACGAGGCAGCGAAGGCACGCAGCGATTTGGTAGTCGTTGACGGCATCCGGTGCTTTACTAGGCAGCTAGGCGGCGAAGGCACACAGCGCTTTGCTCAGTGTCGAGGAGTTGAAGGCAGGCAGTGCTTTGCTAGGAGCTGAAGGAACACGACGCTTTGCTTGGCGGCCACAGGACGCGGAGCTTTGCTAGGCGGCGAAGGGAGACGATGCTTTGCGAGGCAGCAAGGCGGCGAAGGGACGAAGCAATTTGGGAGAAAGCGAACGGACACGGCGATTTGGTAGGCGGCGAGGCGGTGAAGGGACAAGGCGCTTTCTTAGGCGGTGAGGGGGCAAAGGGAGACRCTGCTTTGTTGGTGGCGAGGAGGTGAAAGGACACGGTGCTTTGCTAAGCAGGAGGCGACGAAAGCACGCAGCAATTTGGTTGGTGGCGAAGGGACGCAGTGATTTGCTAGGTGGCGAGGAGGCGAAGGGACACGGTGCTTTGCCAGGCGGCGAGGCTGCGAAGGGACGAAGCGATTTGCTAGGCGGTGATTCGGTGCCTCGCAGAATAACTAAGCACTGTGGATGCTGGCTGTCTCACAAACAAGCAAACCGCTGCATCCGTTCGCTGCCTCGCCAGCTAGCAAAGGGCTGCCTCGCTTCGCTTCCAGGCGAAAAAGCAAACTGTGGTGCCGCTACGCCACCTGCTGGACAAGCAAAGTGCTTCATCTCTTCGCTGCCTCGCGGAATAACTAGCCACTGTGCATGTTCGCTGTGTCACAAACAAGCAGACTGATGAATCTGTTCGCTGCCTCGCCAACAAGCAAACCGCAGCGTCTCTTCGCTGCCTCGCAGAATGAGTAACCACTGTGCATGTTCGCTGTCTCACCGACAAGCAGACTGCTACGTCTCTTTTCTRCCWCGCAAAAGAGCACATCACTGCGTCTATTCRTCGACTCMCAAAAAAGCAAAGCACGGCCRCTCTTCCCTACCTTGCCAACAAGCAAACCGCTCGATCTCTTCGCTGACTCRCAAACTAAGCAACCGATGAGACCCTTTGCCGCCTGCAAAAGCACTGCGTCCCTCCCCCGCCTCGCCACCTAGCAAAGCGCCGTGTCTGCTCACTGCCTCGCACACCGCTGTGTCCCTTTCCCCCCCACTCTCAAATTGCTTCGTCCCCTCGCACTCGCCATCTACCAAAGCGCTGCGTCCCTCCCCACCTC
>NW_020448030.1:1573398-1684330 GCF_003343035.1 Apteryx rowi | reverse complement strand
TTTCACACGGCACAGAGCCCTCTGGCAACTCCACTGCTGCGGGGGGTTGGGACTCCCGAAGCTGCACAGTCTCTGAAAATACCCTGTCTATCTCTTGCTCCGCTTCCTGGATGCTGCGCAGCCTACTGACCTCCTCCCGTAACTCCCTTACCTGACGACACAACTCGTCAACAGCAGAGCCTTGTTAATGTCTTTGCTTAGAGAGAGAGAGAGAGAGAAAAAAAAGTGCTATTCGTTAAGGAAAACCGTGTCCAAAAAATAAAAGTAAGGCACTAATGCAGGCCTTGGTCTCCCCTTCTCAATGGATGAAAGTGGGAAACTGATAGAAAGGAGGAGTCATTCAAAAAAAACCCTTTTTTTGCTTTTGCTGAATCAGCTTTGAAAGGGAAAGAGTTCCCAGACACAGCAAACTTAAAATCTTGCAGATTTTAAAGCTTTTAAGAGCTGTAGGACCCAAGTATTGCTATGGGATCAGGAAGGGTACTGTAATAGTGACTCCTAAAGCAGGGGTTTCCCCAACTGCAGAAGCAAGCTGCTGCCAAGCGTAGCAACCACCTGCACAGCCTCGCAAAGACCTAGCTGTGCTGCTCCTTGGTGCACAACATTTCCTCCTGGCCCTATAGTTTAGTGTTGCATGTTCCCTTGGAAATAGTTAATGTGGTCTGGCAACAGGAAACCAGCAGCTTTTCTTGCAGCCTAGGTCTGGGCTGGTGCTTGCCACTAGGCAGCCCTGTTCCAGTGAGGAACATTGTGCAGCCCACACAGGATCTGACAGCCTGCACGCACACCTCAAGTGCAAGCTCAAAGACACATCTGAGGATGTTCCCACCCTCTCCACATCCAGAAAAAGGGTGCCCAAGATTTTTTATCCCTGTGTCTGCACTGACAGCAACCCACTTCCAGCTGCTAGGTTTCCTGAGATCCCACCAGCCCTCCCCTGTTACACATTCAGAAATCCATCAGTACCTGTGACTCTGAACAGACTCAAACAGCCTTACCCAACTTCATCAGAGAAGATGGCCAGGAGTTGTCCTGTCTATGTGTGGGTCGGTGCTGGTACTGACCCTTGTTTTAGAGCACCCACAGACATAGACTTTGCCAGGAGAACTGCTGAGTGATGAGGTTTTATTGAGATTGGGATGGCGAGGAGAAAATGACGGTTTCAAATCTGCAGTTGGCACTGACCAACCATTTTTCTGGGGTCAACCCCAGTGCCCCGCTTCCAAGACTGGGAAAAGGTAGCCTATTATTAGGACTAGAACTTTTCTGCATTTGATCAGCGTGAGATGAGGGTGTTGGAGGCATTTCTCCTGCACAAATGAATGGCCCAGAACAGAGTCAGGAACGATTGCTGATGATGATCAGAGCACTCTCTGTCTATGACTACCTTTGCAAGTAGCATAGACTAACAGCAGCAGATCTGTAGGGCAAAATTGTTGTTGCTGAGGAGCAACATCCACGCTATATTAATTGGAAGGGAGTTTAATTAAGACTAGTAATAACCTGGTCACATAGAAAGAACACCTATTGGCAGCTGCAGTGCATTAGGTACCCTTCTCAGGTATTACAGTTTAGCTTTGTCCAAAATAAATCTAGTTTATGTGCTCCAAGACTGCTTGCAGTGTGAGCCAACATGTGGTAAGTAAGAATCACTAGGATTGGCTTTAAAACCATAACCCTGATCTAAACTAAAACAGCAATGCTGATATGTCCACTCTTGTAAACAACACTGATGGCTGTGCTAGAAGTCTGAGAAGCTCTGATATAGTAGACTTCTTATATAAAATTTGGACAGAGTTTTCATTCATTGAACTTCGGGTTATATTAAGTATTAAGAGCTTATATATGGAAGCTCAGCCACCATTGAGGGCAGGTCAAAAAATACTCTAAGGGCCCCAGACTCATAATTTTGTTTCAAGTCTCTTTTCCCATTACTTTTCTCACCAAACTTTTGCAAATCCCATAAAATATAAGCATCCAGGCTTTGGTCTGGAGCCCAAAACATATCCATGTTGGGCACAGAGAAGTATTTAATATACTTGAACACAAAAGAAATTGAAGACAGATATTACTTTGGGAAAAATTCAGGGAAAGAGAAATAGAATACTTAAAAAACAAGTCTATAAATGATGGTACTGGCATACCAGGATGAACTCTCTGATATGACATCTTGAGAAATAATATTTTCTTACTTAAAAAGGAAAGAATGATTTCTGATGTGAGAGAGATTTGAATTTTAAAGAATGACCATTAATGCTTAATAGTATTACAGTTTTTAAAAGTATTCATTGTCACATTACAGAAAATGAGAACTTAAAATTTTATTCCCCTAAAGTGAGATGAAAAACTCCAGATTACTTCCCTATATGCAGGAAATTTTACTCAAGGCCAGACACATAAAATCTCTTTTCATTATGGACAGCCATTCACTCACTGGCCATACATATTAATGTAATGGTTACTCTCCCTTTTATTTGCCTTACAACAACTCCAAAATTTCTACGTATCAATGGCCTGAATTCTCTTGATCAGGTTCTGTGTTTTAAAATAGTTACAAATGGCTGAGGGAAATATTGGGAGAGTGAAGCTCTTTTCACAACACCATAGTGACAAGCACTTACCTACAGCAGTGGTTCTCAACCTTTCCATGCCAGTGCTCACTTTATGACCGACGTCATACCCTATGACCATTCTCTCTGGGCCCAGGCATGTGTTTTCCTTAGCCCTTGAATACCTCCTACATCTCCTCTTGCCTCCTCTGACTCAGCCACTCTCACTAGGGAGGTGGGAATGAGGAGACGTTCAGTTGTTCTGGAAGCGGGAGACTTGGGAATCTTTGTCAAGGAAAGCAGAAATCAGGAGGCATGCTCCAGTTTTACAGAGATCCCCATATGGGAGCAGAGGAAGCCCCTGAAAAGAGATGGGGAGGGTGGAAATAGAAGTGGAGGTGGAAGTAAAAGCACTGCGGGGAGGGATGCACATGTGGGACCACCAGCCTTGGTGAAGCATCAAAGACACTAAAGCAGGGGTGAGGGGCAGGAAAGGCAGAAATGCTGCACTTCAGCAGGAGAAAACTGGGAGAGTCAGAAGGATGACACATGAGGGTCCCAATAACATGAAGGAGTAGGGGAGCGAATGAATGCAAGGAGTTCTGGCTGTGCGCAAAGAGCTTGACCTATTTATGAAAAGTTATGAGAAAATTTATGAAATGTGAGACTCCTTAGAAACATTTTTTATAGAACTTTTGTGGTTCTGTAACTGAGCACACCAAGATTTAATATCGCTACACTACAAGACTCTACTACATATTAGTATTAAAAGTATATAAGCAAAAATCTACCATGGAAAAAGCCCTATACACCAGTGGATACATTTTGCACTAATTCAAATGTTTTTGACCATTAGAGTATAGCTTTGTTCAGATTTAAAGAAAATATAAGAGAGCAAGCTCCCAACAAAAGCAAGCCATATGTGAGAGTCCTTGTTTCAAGTACAGAACGTTTTATGTTTAGATCATGCTGTTTCAGCAAGAAAACCGATTAGTGACACAGCAACAAGACTGGAAACATCTATTAAAAGAAAAAAAAAAAGAGCCTGCCCACACAAAACAAAACAAAAAAACCAAAAAGGACAAATCTTTAAAGGCCTTTGCAAAAACTGAGAGATATAGTTAATTGTTTAAATAGATCACAGACAGACTCTTAATCTTAGCAAATGTTGGGTAGTTCGTATCAATTTATATACACATTCATTTACAGTCTTTGTGTCCTGTCTTTGGCATACAAGCTATAGCATTTCCCAAGCATATCTGCCAATTAGGAAGGGGTCAACTTTTCAGGTTATGTTAAATTTAAGTTTTGCTCAGATAAAAACAAAAAGTTACTGTGTCAAGTAAAATTGTTGACAGCAAGGCATGCATGTAACCAGTATTTATGTTTGAGGATAATTCAGCTGTGGCATTTTACTAACTAACTGCTTCTGAAGCTCAGTATAGTAAATGGGAGCCACTGTTCCCAGAGGGGTAGAAGGCCTGCAGAATATTTTCTGAGATACTAAATATTCCACCTGGGGTATCTTGTCACCAATCTACCATTTGAAGAACTGTCATTTTATGTAGCATCCTCGATGAAATGGAAATTCTGAGGTTTTAAACAAAATCACAAATAAAAAAGGAGCTCAAATTTCAGTAGGGAGATAATTGTCTGGAAGAATATATTCTAAAGTGTACCATCACCTCAAGAATTTTAAAGGAGTTACTTTGATATTTTGTGCATTCCTGAAAGACTGGCAGACAAAGACAAAATAAAGTGCAACACTTCCCCAAACTGAACTTTTTTTTATTATTTGGGGAGGGAAGAGGAGAGGTGGAAGAAAAACATCTATTGACATTGCTCAAGTCTAATAATGGCAATCTAAGTGTCAATCTATCTGGGCTAATAAAAGTCAAAGCAAAAAAGAACCCTCTGAAACAGTACTGTCCCTATAATTTAATTTTAAAATAATGACATTAGCAAACTGAATGATATGTTTTTAAATATGTATTTTGATAGGACAACATTTCCTTTTAGATGTCACGCTCTCAGTCTAGGTAGATGATTCGAAATGAAGCTTTGTCTAATGTCTGAAGTATCACAACTAAAACAAGGGACATAGAAGAGTAGGTCTAACTGTTCCAGGGCTCTTTTGGGGAATTTTAAATTTATGAAAGCAAACCAGATAGACTGGTGATTGACCAAAGAACTATGTCATTTGCAGCTCTCACTAGTAAGAGAGATATACTATGAGGTTTTCTGAATGACACTCTGAATGGCTAAATAGTCCCCTGTACATAGTCACCAGTAACTCAGCAAAAGATATCATCTCCATTAAAATTCTGCTTTTAACCATTTTTTCTGACACTAGTAAGTGAAAAACTTATTGAAAATTCTTAATGAATTAACATTACTATTCTGCATCTGTTTTTCATAAATATCTTGATTAATTTTTACATCAATCAAAATTCATGGAAAATATATTTTACAAGTACGCGTGTGAGCAGTCATATGCTAGTTCTTTTCAATTAGCAAAAAGAAACAGCACCATTTGACCATTTACTAACTAGCATGACTCAAAAGATTCAGAAAGTTGTTTGCTTTCTGGTTAATGAGCTAAAAAATAATTGTACAATGTTGTCACATGACTTACATAATCAAACACTACTTCCTGTTCCAAATAATCAAAACCTAAAACTGTATCTAAATAACCAATCATACCACTCACAAGTGGTTTCTTTTTCTGTATGTAAAGTAGATTTGAAGTGTTTATCAAATTCAGTACAATTAAAATAAAGATTGCTTTCAGCTGCTGTGAGCTTTTTAATCCAAATTTTCCTTTAAAAAAGACAAAACAAGAGGTATTCTCTTAGCAACATAATACCAGTAAAGCACTTCACTGCTGTTTCTCATACTTAGGGTTTTCTATATCCATTAGGCCCAGGCCTACTATAAATGAAAAAACTCCCATAATTTAGCAGAAAGAACAGGAGGCCATTATCTAATTAATCCCTTGAACCTGAAGACAGATCTCCAATAATGCAAGTGAAAAATATAATTAGGTATCTAGAATTTTTCCTTATATCGCAGGGTCCTAAAACAAGACTTTTGCAGGGATGTTGTGAATTTTGGGGAGATATTTTGACTTTTTACAGCTTCTAACAGTAGAAACAGTCACATTAGCCAGTACAAGAAGGCAGAATATTTGGAGTTTGAGGATGGAGGGACAATTTGGTTGCAGGTGTTAGGTAAAAGTGTGCAGGAGGTTATAGATTCTGGGGAAGAGGAAAGTGGATGCTCGTTCCTTTCAGACATTCCTTCCAGCTGAGATACCTCCTCTGTTATTCTTGAGTGGCAAGAGCTATGAAACATAAGGCAGAAGCGAGTTATAAGTAGGAAACTCAAGCTTGCCCATTAGTTACAACTGCGATGTAGGTGGGTATCAGGGCTGTGCCTGCGTGCACACCCTGTGCACTTAAGTAATTAACTCCTTGGGTGGTTCAGGAGCTCCCCAGCAAGTCATCTACAGAGATGAGGTAATGGACTGGCTTGAGAGAATGGACGGGCTTAAAACCAGGAGACTGACTGAGCTCTGAGCCACCTTCACAATTAATTATTTGCCTGAATGTTACAGGAGCTCTCCAGGTGGGAACTTCATACAGTTCCAGAGACCTCCAGGCAGTGCCTGCTGTGGAACTGATATAGAGATAAGACACACGAAAATAGCCAGTAGAAGCTGTTCCCCCAGAGGCAGAAGTGGTCATGCAGGACAGTCTTTTGTATACACTTAAGACAGTTAGGAGGTATTTTCTACATAACTTATAACAACAGACCATGCATGTGCTGGAGCCATCAAGTGGGACCACAGGACAGCAGAAGAGTGGTTTGGGGAGTCTCATCCCGTCCTGCTGAAGATGCCACTGGAAGGACACTGCAATACAAGATCCCATTTCCATCCAGACAGCAACCGACTCTCCTGTTTGAGTGATTTAATTCCCAAAATAAGCATTACCATATTCCAAGTCACAACACGTACAGGTTTTTGTTTGTCTGTTTTTTAACAAATGCTCTGCCCATAGTCATGTGTGCAACACTTGCTCAGCATTAGGGAAGCACCATTGAAACAAGGTGTGGATCTGGCTAAGCTCTCAAAAACAGCTGGGGAAGGGAGTCAGTGCTATTTCTTCTACTGCTGACCCAAGAACAGTGTGTTTTTCTAAGGAATTATAGCAAGACAGCAACTGCAGAATGACTAACTTCACTTCTTACCTTCCCAAAATTTGGGTTTCTACGGAATCCATAAAATTGTAAGATTATACATACAAAGAGTTGGCAACAACTCATTTGAAATCCAGATCAAAATTGCAAACTGAGAATTAAGCAATATTTATTTTAGAAGATTCAACATAGAGCTAGGAGTTGGGAAATGGCAAATCCTGTATGACATCTGTCAAGAAATGTAATCTCTCTAATCCTGCTTTACACTCTCTTGTAAAAAAAAACACTTAAAAGCCAATAATGTCTATTTTTTCAGTCCTACTAGTCTCATAGTTGATTTCCACCTATATTTTCACACAAACTCAGAAAAAGTTTCCAAAAATCGAGAATGTGCCTGTGAGAAGCTGTGTGAACACTGAGCTAGGGATCTTAAGTAGCTGAATGAACAAAAAACATCTTCTGGTAATTTTTACAAATAATTAACTTCACTGAAACTTCAATGTTCTCCTTCACACTGGTGAAACAGTGCATATCATTTGAACAATTAAACTAAGTAATAAACATCTCAGTCACTAACATCAAGCTTGAAAGTTTCATTGTTAATAGCATATCATGTCAGTTAATAAAATTCAACATCTGTAAAATGGTTCTGCCCTATTTGGATTTGTGCGTGTCAAAGGGCACAGCTAATGGTCTCTGCTTTTCTGGAATTTCAAGTCACCAAAGAGTTCACATTTGAATCATCTAGATTTGCTTTTTCTTATTATAAAAATTTCATTTCTAAGAAGAATTATAAATGATAGACTCAAAGATATATACACTTCCTAAATGAGCAAAAAGGTCAATCATTGAGTAAACTTCAAATAAGTTTAATCAGCTTATGCTTGTGAGAACTCTAGAAATCCTGAGAGAACTCCTTCTATTTAGAGGCTTAAAATACATATTTTTTTCATTTATGGTTTATTAAACTGCACTTAAGGTATTACGCTTCTTTATAGGTTTTCTGTACATGGAACTACCAAGCAGCCAAGGATGCTTCATCCTGGGTGAGAGATAGAGGAGATAAAATAGAGGTCTATTAAATCCTCAGTGGTATGGAGAAGGTGCATATAGATTTCTCATTTGCTTTTGTGATACACTAAGTGAACCAACAAGTTTATAATACTACCAAAAAAAAAAAAAGAAAAGAAAAAAAACAGATGTAACATGTCTCACACAACATAAAATTAAGCTATGGAACTCCTTGCAAACTTTTTATAAAGGTTCCAGCAGCTTTTGTAGCATCACCAGCTTCTCCCCTCTGTGACACTGAATGAGGAACCTTCACTGAGAAATGCTTTACTGAAAACTGTGTGAAGGTATGCAAACAGAGAAGACAGATTATTCTGAAGTGCCCTCCGCAGCTCAAATAAAAATTGTTAAATTCCTCCATGCTGCTTGCTACTCCAGGAGCAGCAAAGATGACACACATCAATCAGTAAAAACACAAATCTTCATTTGACATCAGGAAGACCTATATTTGACGAGTCAACAGTGGACACCCCAAATCACTGTTTTCACCTTCTCACATATGATACTACTCCCACCTTTTCCTAGGAAGGAGGTACCGATATTACATGTTCCCTTAAACCCTTTTTTTCCTTTCCCTGTATTTCCATTTGGATTATCTTCTAATTTCCACATTTTGATTACTTCCATCCTATATTAAAATCAGCCTTTTAACAAACTATCAGCTTACTCTGACAATACTGCAGTGTTGCACTGAGTACAGCATTTGCCTTTGTACTTTATAAACATCCTGACATTTTTATAGGATTATTAAAAGAATAACCTTTGAAGAATGTTGCATTCAAAATAGCAATGTCCAAGGAGGAAAGGAGACTTACATATATTCATTAGATTGCTTTTTCCAGATTTATTTTAAAAAGAAATAAAACACTAATCTTTTTAAGTTAATGGATTAACAACAAACACATGCAATAGATGAACAATAATCATTTTAAACCCCTGATAATTATTTCTATTTACTTATGGAAGTAATGTGGATGAAGAGGAGCGACCTGCAGAGAGACACATTAAATACTGAAGAGTTGCAAAAATCTGCAAAGAAAGGGTGTGTGTAGGGGGACAGACTGCGAGAGAGTTTCACTAAGAAATTCTGTTATGCATTTATTCCCATTTGTTACCATGCACCAAGTGTAACAGTGCAATCACACGCCATTGTTGCCTTTATGTATTTAGTAGTGTGCTGAAGGCAAAGCATTTACATAGACAATACATAAAAAGTGTGAAAAACTGCATCCCTATTTTTCCATTCCTACTTGCCACATCGAATGAGATCCTGCAGTACAGCCCAGATATGCTGAGCCTGCGTACAATTTCTCATCTCTGAGCTTCGTTCTATGTAATCAACAGATACACACAATTCATTCCTGCACCTGTAACCATCCCTGTGGCCCCTCCAACAAGTCAATTGCATGTACTGGTCTCAACGTGATTACTTTATTGACATTTCTCAGCTGAAAGACTTTAGCAAATACCATCCAATTTTCCAGTTCTTTCTGAAAGATCGAAAGATTCGCCTTGCATAGTAGGCAGGAATTTACACTGATGAGTGCCTATTGTCTTGAATACAAATGCTACTCATGGTGTTTGCCCAAAGCTAAAGGCGTATGTCTCTATAATAAGTATCTGCAGTTAGACAACTAAAGCACACTTTTACTGGAGATGAAATATGTTGGTAATGGAGCAACCTTTTGCCTGAAAATCCTCTAGGCTGAGATCTTCAAGGCCTCCTAATTAGGGACGATGGCACTGAGCTTCAAACCTGTCATTCCAAATAAAAGAGCCGGAAGGGGTATGCCAGTTTTGCTTGATAACGATAACGACTACGTGAGGCTATTGCTGCAGGCAATAGATCCTGCACATTAGGAACCACTTTTGGCAGGGGTCTTTAGGCTAATACAGCTCATGGGAGCAAACGGCGTTGGACGCAGGTTCATCCACACAGTGGGAGGGAACATAACCGACTTCACTACAAAGGACGACTTGACTAAGGTACTGACCAAGTCTTGTAAGAGTTTCTTTAGAGTACAGAAATAAGCTCATAGTTCGTTAAACCTCCCAGTTAGTGCTGCTTTCTTAAATAGCCTTGTTACAGCCTTTAGTATTTTTGCTGTCCACATGAGACAGATCATTGCTGTTTCTGCTGAAAGCCGCATATCAAGATTAGCAATAAAGTTTGCTTTCTCTTATTGGTCATTTGCATAAAATACTTAAAAGATATGAAATTAATTCATACTAATTCTTTTAAAACACTGGTAGGAAATAAAGCATTTCAAAATATCTCCTGAAATTACAATCAGATTTTTGATGATCAAAAGGATGACATTAATTTTAAAACTAGGCAAACTGGAAAGCGGTAGGACTTAAACTACCATATGCTCGCAAAATCACAAATTATATAAAGAATAAATCAGTTCATTAAAGTTACTTTGAACAAGTAAAAAAAAAACATATTATCATATCTATGCTGTATAACACATATGGTTGAGGAGATTAAATTTATCCCACTGGACACTTATACCAGTAACAAAAGGGTGAAAAAAGATTTTAGCAGGATCTGACTAGCAAACAAGATACTTAATTCTTTCAAGTGGTGATGCAAAGCATATCTTTCATGAGTAACTTACTGAAAATATCATCTGCTTCGCAGTGTATGCACAACAATAGTATTAAAAGTACTATAACCACACGTATCTTCATAGTGTTTTTAAGATTGTGTTGAACATGACAGCAAAGAAAACAGCATTATGAGAAATAAAATTTAAGCACATGTCTAACAATGTTCCTAAAGTAATCTCAAAAGCACCACAAACAAGAAAATAAACTGTAGGTACTGTAATGTTTTGAAGCCATGTTAGAAATCTGATTACCCTTGGCTCTGAAGTCAGTGCTTTCACACCAATACTTTCCATTTCTAAATGGCACCTCGTACCACTGAACTAAACTTTATCGCACTGCCAAGAAAAATCATTTTTTCTTTTAACATTCAGAAAACTTGAATATATACAGGCAAAGTAACAGTGGGTATTTATTTCAGCACAGCCAGAGTGGAATAAAATAAGTTCTCCTTTCTATTCTTTTTATTAGAGCATATAAATCCCAACAATTTCCAATGCAGAATTATTTTACTTTTCAATTTGAGTTCTGATTTATTACAGATACTGGTCCAGAAAAAAATAAATAAATGTAACAATCATGTAAGAGGATATGCAGAAAATGCTTTTCAAATTATGGCTATTCTCACATGGCCCTGGGAAAAATATGCTAACATATTTACCAACTCATGAATACACAGAAATGGAATAACTGCTCAGTTTTATTAATGGTAGTTAGAATTCAACAACGTTACCTCAAAAGAAAATTTCAAAGCTTTGTCTCCTGCCCCTTACCTATACTTCTTCATTTTTTTTAGATCATTTTCCTTATTAGTACTTGATGGATTTTACAACTGCAGCCCTAATGGAATTCTGGCTTCTTGTAGAGCCCTGTTTAAAGTTTCTCAGTGCTGGAAATGCTTCATCCTCGGTATGCTATACATTTAAACTACATCTTATAATTTAAAACAGAAACAATAAGAACATGGACAATTTTCTCACAGTAAAATTCCCATTTTATGATGCAGACAGAAATATAAGTAATTTCCAACACTTCTGTGATTCTTCAGTAATATGATTTTACACTTTTCAGCAAATTTACAGAAGTAACTAAACTCACTATTTAGAAGATTTTTTTGTACTTCAGAAGTTAAAATTCATTAATGAATTGAAAGAAATAGAACGCTACTTATGATATCCATGATTATGGTGAGATGAATTCTAAAAGATTTATACCAAATACTTCTACTTAAGAGCAAGAATTTGAGGTGTTTTCCAAGAATTCCAGAAAAAGGAGAACAACTCTTCAAGTCCTATATTCTCATTACAGTATTCTGAACATATGGTACTAAAGGAGATTCCATTCAGTCCTATCTCTTATCCTTCAGTTTATAATTAGCACAGTCTTCATTCAGTCTCACTGATTGCTCTCATCCCTAGAAGGTCCCTTAAAAGAATTAAACTAATAGTAAATATGGGTGGATAAGGGTATCTTTTTACTATATACCTCACTGTTTCCTTCCCTGTGCCCAGACTGCTGTGTATAGACTAAACATGACACAGCAAGCCAAAGAAATTAGCTTGAATGTTAAATATTCATCATGACATGGCATACCAAACTTTATCTATTTTATCTTTAGATGATCACTGCAGGGGAAGGAAGCCTGAGGCCAGGATTTTTATATATAAATATTGTTTTATATATATATATATACTGCTTTTATGTGTGGGTGTGTGTTTTATATTTATATATGTTTATATAAATATATCAAGTGTCATGTGTGTATTTAGGTCTGTATGAAATATATATACATATATATTAAAATGCTTAACAAGAAAACATTAAAATAGTAAGAGAGAAGAAAATGACTTAGTCACCAACAGCGCCCCTTGCCACTCAAAGGAAATGAAGGGACAAGCAAAGAGGAAGGAAGGAAATGCTCTTACCTAGGACTAGAGACAGACCTAGTCACCGCAGCACCTGCTCTGAGCAGCTCAAAGACAATCTTTAGCAATAGAAATGGATAAAATGCATCTCTAAAACCCTGTCAAGCCAGGGACTCTGGGGCAGAATCAGAGTGTATTTAGCCCACCTGCCAGGACACAACATCAATATCAAAATTCTTTACCCAAATACAGGCATATCTGCTGTCAATGACATAGATTAATGCTGTTTCTGTATCACATTTTGCTCAAAAGGGATTAGGCATTTTATGGAGTTACATCTTTTTAGTTTAGCCCACTGCAACTTTCACTGACAAAATGTTGAAGATACTAAGCAATGCTGAAGATACCAAGTCAGACTGTCAGTAAATCCTGGCTTTGGGGTACTGATTAGCAAAGGTGATGGGGGGACTTCCAAAAGCAGAGATTACTCTTCACCCCTCCTAGACTTCACCACACAATACTTTCAGTGAACAACATTGAATTTTGCTGTGACAAAAAAAGATGAGCTGCACCAAAATAAGAGAGAGGCCAGAATTTGATGTTACATGATACTCAAGAGCCATGTGACTAGAAGGCACATTAGACACACCATATAGTAGAAAGCCAATTTTTGGAAAGCCAATTGGTTAAAGAAGAAACTGGCTTTGCGTTAAGTAAAATGAAAAAGAACTCACTCCTGGTAAATGCTATAGCTTAAGTTTTAACAGATTTCTCAAAAATAAAACCATTGGCTAAAACAAAGCTACAATGACACATTCAAAATACCATAAATTAAAAAAAAAAAAAAAAGCATTTCAAGACTGGAGCAACATGATTTGCCTTCAAAAAATGTCATGCAACAGGTTAAGAATTTCATTCATGAAATCATTCTAAGACCTGAGATTTGGGAAATAGGTTTAAAAGTCTGGCACGCTAACACATTGATTCTCAGACCAAATCCTTGAAATCTGAGAGGTATTCAGCTGTGAAACCACACAGTTATTAAAGTTCAAAGCTATAAAGCTATAAAAAACTGAACATGTGATGAATCTTTTCCAAAAAGAAACATCCCTTATTTTCTCACCTCTCACAAAACAAAGATACAACAAAATTTTCGTCTTTTGTCACCCCTTGAACTCTTGTTATCCTTCCTGCCCTTTGCATTCTTGGCAAATCATAATAAGTAAAAAACAGTACTTTATACAAACAAATCATGAAAAGAAAATGGACTGAGTCCAGCTTCTGTAAGAGAAAGTTCTTGCAATTATGTCACAACAGGGGTAAGGTAGGATTACAAGCTTTTAGCTTCTACCTGTAGGTATCTTTAAGTGATTGAAAGGATTATGTCAGGGTACATCCCATCATCAGCTTTACTGTAATGTCAAATGCAATGTTGCCTAAATCATAGAAGAAAATTAAACTGAGAACTATTAAGTAAAAAGACTCGAGGGCTATAAATTGCTGGAGTTGGGGCAAGTAGTCTGGGGTATCCTTGTATGTTTTCCTTGATGTTACACTCCCCAGCATCTGATAGTGGTGACTCTTAGATACAGGGCTACTAGATAGCCCTTTGGACTGATCTAGCACAATCATCACCCTCATATTCTCATACTCTTACTATGCATCAATATTTTTTTTAATCTTAGTGTTTTTAATAGTATTCTAGACCCTGGAGCTATGTGATTAGTATAATGAAAGCTAAGACTTGCATGAGCTATTTTCTAGCTCTCTTTATAAAGTTAAAATGGAAGTAGAACAAAAGATGGATATGGTAATTTCGTTAGGCAGAGCGTATCTGTCCAAACCCTCAGTCACTTCCATTTTATAAAAAATAAGATGGAAACAAGTCAGAACCAACCATCTAAATTCCATGACCCCCACTGTCTTACATATTCTCTTACAGTTATCTCTGGGTTCATTTGTTTTCCTAATTATACTTTGTGTCTGGAGTTCCTCTGCTTCAGCTTGACTTCTGTCCTTTGTATTCCAAGGACGCAGCTTTCCCAAAGGGTTCCCTATGCCTTTTCTTAGCTAAAAGCAGAATGAAGACTTTATTTTCACCCTCCTAGATTTTTCAAATACTCCTGACATGAGTTTTCCCTTGAACGATACTCATCTTTCAGCCTCTGAGACTACTTTTTTTTCTTCTCTAATTTTGCTTTGAATTAATATGTCAGAAGATCTTTCTCATCCACCCTCCAAATTTCTGTATGTATTTCAAAAAGTTCTTAACTATTAGCTCAAGATCATAATAGCTAAAGGAGAATTCTTAATTTTATTGTCTGGCATCTTTACTCTTTTTTTTAATATATGATTGTGAATAATACCATCATCCTCCTCAGATACAAAACCTGAGAATTGTCTCAAGTGGTAACTTCTAGTTCCTTATATTCAGGATATACTTCCACCTTACAGATTCTTTCAGGGCAACTTCTTACAGACACAGCCTTTCATATCTAAATATACAGCCTATACACTCATCAGATTCCAAACGTGCGTCTTCATTGCCGCAGCACTCTTTTCTCCGTCCTTTATTAATGCAGTTTCAACTGCTCATTCACTTAGAATAATTCTACGGTGAAAATGTTTCCATCCTATTTTATTGACCATGTCACTCTTTGTCTTTATTATCACTGTCACAGCCAATATAAGCCATTTGTCTTCATTCCCATGCCCTGCATGTAATATTCTCACTGTGACTATCATCTTCCATTCATTAATGTTATGATCCTAAGTTCTACTGTCCACACATCAAAATGTTCAACCTTTTTACTTTTTGAGGTGGTTCTATGTATTTGTGAGGAGGTCCACATAAACAGCCAGATGTATTCTCACTCCTCCAAACTCTCCTTTACTATGATGTCTTTAAAAACATGAGAAAGATTAAGTACTACTGTCTTCCATACTGAAAAGCTCTCCTGATTCTTTTATATTTCTACTCTGTTTATATTTATCTGTTATTTCTTGTTGAGTATTTAGTTCTAATTTGGAGAAGTGAGGACATCCATTATCTTTTTACTTGGAGTTTATTATTCCATGATTTAGGATATAAATATTATGGAAGCAAACATATGAAACCTGTAATAGTTTCCAGTAAGGAAGCAAGTGAGTTTTTGATTCATTAGATTATATAAGATTTGAGATTCTTGGGAAATGTTCTTGCTCACAGGTTTGCTTTTCTGATTTCCCTTTAAAATGTCTGAAAGTCATATACAGGCAGTCCATTTACGGCACCCCTGGTATTTCAGAATTATGCAGCATGACTTGTGACAGTTTCAGTGAACTCCCTTCTCCATAATAAATGAAGATATTAAAATAATTGTATGCACCTTACACTGGAGATGGAAAGAGTCTGAACACTGAACATGACTTAAAGTCCTTTCTCACATACCTCAGAAGTTCCTTTTACTAAACTGCATACTTCAATTTGACAGAAGTGGAAGACAAGGCAAAATGGTCCTGAAACAGATATTTTTTTAGCTTTAGTAACCAATCCATAAAACCCTCAAATACTGGGGAGAGGAAAGGTCCCTAAGAAAACTCTCTGAAAAGGCCTACAGCATAAAATCTTTCACTCCTGTTAAAGGCAATCAAAACGTTTATAGTGTTCCTTTAAGTACAACTTCATTCCTCCACTTCTTAGAGCATGAAATGAAAAGTACAGATTGAAAGCACTGCTGCAATGTGATTGACTGGCTTACTAAAATATGCAATTTAAGAACTTGGGCAGCTGATCGCATTCATGAGAATTCAAACTAACTTTAAGAATTTTGTGAACCTTTCCCCCGCAGCTCACCAGAAGTGTTATTCTTTCCTTGCTCTTTTTACGTATAAATTTGAAGCAATCGTGTTTCCAAGTAGCTCTGAGGTAGCTCAATCATTTTCTGGCTTCCTAGGTTGTAAGAGCATAGCAAAGGACAAAGGGTATTTTCTGAAACTTGTAGTCAGACATGATCTTTGACTACAGTCCCAACAGATACTAACCACAGTGTCCTCAGCAAGTCCAAATTAAGTTCACACCTGCTACTCAGGAGCAGGTACATGAGAGCATTTCTTGAGAAAACTGTAGTTTCATTTATAACCCAACTCTTCAAACAGAATAGACATTCTTCCAAAAAATCTATACATGTATCTAGCTCCTGTGCTTCTGTAAGATCCTGTAAGATTTTTCCATTCTCCAGATGCCTGCGGAAGGCTCATCTTTCTTGAGTCACCTTGCTGACTATCCATCTCTTTTTCAATGTCACTGGAATATCATTCTTAGACATTCTTTGGTCTCTTGACTGTTTAGCAATACAATTGTGTCACTATGGTATCTGGAAAATGATGCTGCATAGTTTGTTGGGACAGTATTTTTACAGAACGGTGCTTTCACACCAATTTTATCAATTGAGCCCTGTAACAATAGAGCATCACATTCATCTAAAAACTCCATCTAACTAGTTATCACTGCTCTACTCTTAATCCTTATATTAATTATTACTTTTTTGTATTCTTATATTATGATATAGCATTTCTGTATCTTCTATTCAACATCTCTGAAGCAATCTGCCTTCCTTACACCAATCGACATTCTTATGCTATGTCAGAATGTGCCAGGGAAATTCCACCTCTTGTACATGGAACAGTAACAAAAGAAAATAAGATCTACCTCAGCATGGTTATTAAACTCTGAGTGGAAAAAAAATGAGAGAGAGAAAAAGATAGTATGTTTTTCCCAAAACAGAAGGTAAAATATTTGCATTTTGAAAATCTGGTTGTGGTCAAAGATGTTACTAAATAATTATTTATAGTGATTCTGGAAAACAAATATTTGCTTTCAGATGTTACTGGCGCTCTGTAATGCATTCTTCTCTGGAAAGAATTTCTGGGTTCCATACTGGCTCCTGCATTATAGACAAAACTGTTATCGATGTTCCAGTTAACATTACTGCATAATGAAGAAAGAATCAAGTTAATCTTCTGGATCATGCACACATTACTGTATTACCTTAGGACAGATAGGAGATTATCCTTGTGGGTGGTTTCAATTTTGCTTCGTAGCACTTCCAAGTATCTCAACATTTAAGAGGCAAATTTTTGAGAAGAAAAGTTTGGAACCATACAACACAGATATTTGTTTTCAGAAATTGTTTTAATTAAGTTAGAGGTAGTATTGGCAGGGAAAGGTCAGAATACGGGGAAAGAGATGGTAACTGCCAGGCATAGAGCACACTATAGAATAAAGACCTTTTTAGTTGAAAAAAATTATCCCAAAGTCAAAGAACACTGGAGAAATAATGCGGGTCTAACACTCATATAAATTATAGAATAATTATGGAACATGGACCTGAACTAATATCACACGATTCTACAGTACATAAAGGAAAATTGCTATCAGTTTAAAGTAGACTTTTGTTCCAAAAACTTTCTCTCTGATATACCTAAACAGTGTACTGTAATATTCTTGACTTACTATCAGACATAAGTATCAGTAAACATCTGCTGGTTTTAAATATTCAGAATCATAAATAAGGACATTAATTATAGGCTCTTGACCACCAAATTTTTTTTAAAAGATAGGAACCAGATGGAAAGTTCAAAAAAAATCCTAAAAAATGTAAGGGTCAACTTCTCAAAAACTTTATTTAAAAGTATTTTTCACTTTCAGAGTCAGAGGGTATATAAAAATCTCACTCTGTACTGGTAAAACTTTCACCCTACTGAAAAGAATATTAATCTGAGAGCCATTCCATTAATATAAACAGTAAATTCAGTAATTAGAAAGTTATGACTTAATGGCTAGAATGCAGCATTTCCCATATATTAAATCATGGAAAAACAATAGCATATTGCAGAATTTACTCAGCTACAATACTGAGTAGGTGGGCACTGGATGGGAAATACACGGCTGCACAATGACACAGACTCTCATTTTACTTCACTAGCAGAGAAGAGGGCAAAGATAAAGAAGGGACAGTAGAAACAAAAGATGCTATAGTCTGTTCCACCTGTTAAAGTGAATCTTACTGTACTTTGTGCTGTCATTTAGCATTATTCTACCTTATCTGTCTTCTCACAGAGAATTTTTCATACATTGTTTAAGTGAAACTATAGCTGTGTTTCATGTCTAAACAATTGTGGCACCTTCAGAGCAAATTAAGGTTATTCACATAAGCAGTATGGAAAGCTCAGTACATTGTGCTGACCCAGTACATCTCAGTCTTACGAATCCCATAGCTTTTAGATCCATTACTGGCATGATTGTACGCAGAAGTGATATATTTAGAAAAAGTACGGTGGAGATTGATCACTATAAACCCACTGTCCTCTCAAAGTGGTTGGCTGCCACTATGTCTAGTAACAGTCAAGACATGCATTACTCCATGTTTATGTTTGTCAAGTGTATTCCTAATACATAGATTGATACAAAATGTAAGTGGGTGTTCAGTAGATAGAGACCAAGTCACCAGATAGAAGGGGAGATCTACACCTCGTTCACTCAAGGAGCTGACTGTCAAATCCAGGAGATGGTACCTGACTCATTAAAGTTAGATTTGCTTCCCTAATATAATGTTCCTTTCAGTTGGAGGAACTGTAAAACTAAGTCCTAAATAAGGCAGAATAAATAGATCAGAAAGAACTGAAGGAGAACAAGCAAGTCTATCCAAAACCCTACTCATATTCAAACAAGGAGATGAGATTAGCTATAAAACTTAGAATCCAGCCAAGAAGCAGTTCTCCTTCCTAAAAGCAACCTGAAGTAAATAGCATGTAGAAAATATAATCTTCTATGTAAGTGATACAGTCATAGAGAGACCTTTCAGTTTTAATCTTGATGTAAGAAAACAAAACATTTTTTTTCTTTCACTTATTGATCACTCTTTAATAAACACTTACAACATGCGACATAGACAGCATGGTAGCAAACATTATTTGCATTTTTCGTTCAGCAGATATTTGAGTTAGGGGTGATTGCCAAGATTTTTCAGCCAGGACTGTTTGCCTGATTTGTAAGTGGGTATTGCAACATGCTAACAAGTGCTCTATCTTCACAGCACATTTTCCAGAATATCCGAAGAGTAAGAGGACATTCTCTTCTTCAAAAATACCTGGATAAGCTCAGAGCTAGTAATGACAGGGTCAAGGGATGAAGATGTGTGTTTCAGTGACTGTAAAACTCACCTTTGTACTGGGGAACCCAAAGCATTCCTGAGGAGTTAGTTTTAGATCTGTTTCTTGACAGATGGAAAGTGATCTGCTTACTGGATTTCTAAGATCATGGCTTTAGTGAACCTATCTAGTAGTTCTGCTTGGCTTATTCTCCTGACATCATCTACATTTGAAAAAACATGCTCAATCGTAAGGATTCAACACACCAACCTCTAGCACAGATGCAACACATCTGTCAGAACTAATGTGATCTGCCTGGAAAATGCCAGAAAACGGGCAATTTGGGAAGATACCATGAATGAAAGAAGGGTGGATGACAAGCAGAAGGAAAGGCATGGAGCATATTTTGTTATGTAGTATGTGCATCTGTTCATAAACATGTAAGACAAGCACTTAGACACATGCAGTGCATTTAAAGTAGGTATGGGGCAATCTGTGCCTGGAAAGCAGAAAACTTAGGGAGGAAAGCTGAAAAGGTATGAAGACTACGTCCATTTTTGTTAAGACACAGTAAAAAGACTCCCCTTGAGTTCAATAGGCTTTGGACTGAGCAGTTCTCCAAGGTAAAGAACTTCCTATTTTTTGTGTTTGAAATAAGATTATATATTTGTTGGCATGTTTAGCAAACTCTTTGATATTATTGTGAAGTCATTTCTGCAGATCCCTAGAAAAATGAATCTTGCAACACAGAAAAGCTGCCTTTTCATATTTTATAAATCAGACACAATTTAACCCTCACTTAATATCTTTACAAGCAGCTCCTTAGATGATAGCTGAGTTTTTATACAGAATTTTTTACCTTCGTGTTAAGAAGTCTGCAGAAGCCAAAGTTTTATAGCAGAAACAGCAAAAACAAACCAATAACTTACCAGTGACTGTCAATACTGCTTAAATAATGATCACTTATAGACTACTACTGCAATACCTCATCAAACACACAACGCTATAAATGCTTCAAATGTCTAACCTTGAAGATACTTGATGTGAATTTCTGACAGTGTTTTTAGGCAACAAATTCAGGAGCACATTCCCAGTGGCCACATAGTTCCAGTAAGGACTTCATATATTGCTCAAAATCATGCCCATATTAATAGTTTATATTTCTATTATTATAGCTAAACTGCAGTGTACATGGAAGGCAAATATTTGCTTGTGAACAAAAAACTACTGGTTTTGAGACAACAGTGAAACACAAACCTTACATAAAAATGAACAGGAAAGGAGCAGAGGTTTTCTTATTGCTTATTAGTGCAACCTCAGTTCTAGACATACAGTAAAAAGAAGACAGCATGCTTCATAGCAGCAGTAATTTCAAAATGTCAGTGTAAGGCTGGCCCACAAACTTCTCTCCTAACATCTTCCGAAGCCTGGACATTTATCTACGAGTTACGTGAGTTATAGCTTCTGTTTCCATTGAATATTTCCAGATAAAGAGAAAGAAATATTCAAGATTTGCACTGAGCAGCAAGAATTCAGAGAGCAATTAAAAAAGAGACTGCATTTATAAAGGTTCCAAAAATGTCAAGTATTTGAAAATGGAGAAACATATTTAAAAAAGCTATTGCATCTTTTTGGTGTGTCATCATATACTTTATAGGCCCTAATTCAACTCCCCACAGTAAAAGCTTCCCTCAAAATTGGATTTAAATCCTAAAACTTAACATCAGCATTTCTGAGAGACTCTTAGCTATCACAGCCCCTGTGAAACTGAGAGTTAGAATAGGAAACCAAATTCCAAACACAGTGCTGAGATATTTATTAATTAAGTCATATTTTCACAAACACATTCCAAAATAAATCCTCTTCCTTCCCAACAGACCTCAGCATTATCTTGGTTAATATTAAATTGTGCATACATTTTCTTGTAATTGCACTGTTAAATTATTTCTCCAAAACAGACTGAATGACTGAAGCAGGGAAATAAATTGTAGTACATTGTAGTTTTCAGTTATCTGCTTCCAAATCATAGTACTTTTTGCATATCCCTTTCTCCAGCCAACCACGCTGCTTATAGCTTAATGCATAAAACAACATAAACCACAGAGTGACCACAAAGTACTTTAAATTGCAACAGGCATTTTGTTTGTTTTTTAAATGATGAAATTTCACCTGCATGCAACCAAAAGCTATTTAACAAGGCTTTCTTAAAGAATTAGCATGGCAGCCTGTAATAAGGAGCAGAAGGCAGAGCTCCTATGTTTTTCCCCCTCCCTCACACTTTTGACATGATAATTTGATCTGGACTCCGACTTCCTAACATTATTCTTTTGCTAGGGACATCCTCAGATTTCCAGCAATTCCTTTCCTTTTACAGCCAACATCTCAGAAAGTTCATGTGAAATCTCCTTGAACAAATAAAATCTAATGATAATTTTATGAACACAATACAATTGCTAAGAAAGCACCCCTGCTGTTCTGGAAAAGCTTTAATGCATTGTTGCAGTAAGAGAAGGTGAGAAAAGTTTCAGAGACTTAATGTGAACCTCACAAAAATTTAGAAAACAAACTGCCAATGTGCAAACATCTTCACTGATATTCACATTCTTCAGCCCTTCCTTTACAAGAACAAATGTAATCTTATATGAAAATGCTTCTGATTAGCACTGAAAATCTTATCCAAAAATTAAAGGTAAGTGTAAATGATTGTAAGCCCAAATGAGAACTTATAAAAAACTACAATAAACATATTTTGGAAGAGAAGTACAACTATGTGATTATGAAGAAAAATGTTTCTGTTTCCAAACTCTATTTAATGGAGTATCTAAATGTATCTGAACGTTTTCTGCATTATTCTTTTTTTAAATAGCTGCTAGGACCAGATGGCAAAAAACACTGGTCCACGTACCAGTGCAGTTAGTGGTATGCAAACTAACTGCAGTATACTGACTTTTTACATTCTATCTGTCTGATGTAGCTCTAGACACTACAGTATTCTTGATCTTTTGGTTTGGGCCATTTCGTTTACACATTCAAAGTGAAGTATCTCAGGTAAGAGTTTATAAATAAATTAACAACAGTGCATTTCACTTCCAAAAACCACATCAGTTTGTAATTTTAGAAAGGGTTTTTCAAACACTACCTAGGAAGAAGAACTAGAAATTAAATCATGTGCCCAAATTTTTCTCAGACGTGGGCTGCACAGAGTGTAGCAGGCTAAAACTTATGGTATTTCTACGATACCAGAAGCACAGCTAGTATAAATTATTGGTGTTTTCATGCAGTTCTGTCTTCACAAACACAACTGTGCTGAATCCCATAGCTCAGGGAAACAGGAAACCCTTGGTCCCAATATAACAAATATTTTACAAAGAAGAACACGCCTATTATACAGGAACAGCAATGAACATACTTGGTCGCCCGATCCAGAGGGCTGTACATTCAACCATGCCATAATCTCCCATGCTGTATATGTTCGGGCATTTACTCATTCTCCATCTATATGGTCTTTAGCAACTGATCTAGTTGGAGGCCTGTAGCTAGCGGTGTCCCCCAGGGGTCAGTCCTGGATCCAGTCTTGTTCAACTTCTTCATCAATGACCTGGATGAAGGSACAGAGTGCACCCTCAGCAAGTTTGCTGACGATACAAAACCGGGAGGAGTGGCCGATACACCAGAGGGCTGTGCTGCCATTCAGAGAGACCTGGACAGGCTGGAGAGGTGGGCAGAGAGGAACCTCATGAAGTTCAACAAAGGCAAGTGCAGGGTCCTGCACCTGGGGAGGAACAACCCCATGCACCAGTACAGGTTGGGGGTTGACCTGCTGGAAAGCAGCTCTGCCGAGAAGGACCTGGGAGTGCTGGTGGACACCAAGTTAAGCATGAGGCAGCAATGTGCCCTTGTGGCCAAGAAGGCCAATGGTGTCCTGGGGTGCATTAGGGAGAGTGTTGCCAGCAGGTCGAGGGAGGTGATTCTCCCCCTCTACTCAGCCCTGGTGAGGCCACATCTGGAGTACTGHRTCCAGTTCTGGGCTCCCCAGTACAAGAGGGATGTGGCACTACTGGAGMRAGTCCAGYRAAGGGCTRCAAAGATGATTAGGGGACTGGAGCATCTCTCTTATGAGGAAAGGCTGAGAGAGCTGGGCCTGTTTAGCCTGGAGAAGAGAAGGCTGAGGGGGGATCTTATCAACGTGTACAAGTATCTGAAGGGAGGGTGTCAAGAGGATGGAGCCAGACTCTTTTCAGTGGTGCCGAGCGACAAGATGCGAGGCAACGGGCACAAATTGAAACACAGACAGTTCCATCTGAACATGAGAAGAAACTTCTTCACTGTGAGGGTGACAGAGCACTGGAACAGGTTGCCCAGAGAGCTTGTGGAGTCTCCTTCTCTGGAGATATTCAAAACCCACCTGGACACAATCCTGTGCAATGTGCTCTAGGTGACCCTGCTTGATCAGGGGGGTCGGACTTGATGATCTCCAGAGGTCCCTTCCAACCTTAGCGATTCTGTGATTCTGGGATTCTGTGATCTGCAGTGTAGCCACTTGTTCTTATACCACCCTGCTAGATCCAATCTCTTTGGAAGTGTGTGGTTTTCACTGCTACTTTAACCACCACAACACTTCACTGCCATTTCACAGACACACAAAGGGCAAAATGGAGATTAGATTCTTGAAAAAAACTGCATCTTATTGTGCTATCTGTACTTACAACGAATGAAATTTCAGAGTTGTCTCCAAACATAATTTCAGGAACTTATCAAACTGCAAGTGTTTTAAATGAAGTGGGAGTTTCCTCAATCTTTTCTTTTTGATTGCTCCCTCCTTTCCTTTTCCCCTTGTCTCAACTAATACAGTGCTTGCACTGAGGCTTGCTGCAGCGTGAGCCTGATTTCGATGCACGATCTTCCTTCCTTGGGATATAGAGGAGAACTGTTTCTCAGGGGACTGTATAGCAGTGTTGTGTCCTCCTTTTGGCTCCATGTGATTTTTCAAGTACGAAAGGAAGACAATTCCCCTCTTTGTGAGATTCTATATCTCTTTATGTTTTAGCTTGTTTTCTTGCTCTGAAGCCTTCTTTCTAGGTCTGTGTATCTTGAGAAGAGCAGTAAGAAATATGGATCTGAATGCACAGCTGGCATAAGAACGGTATTTAACTAGTTCTCTTTCTTCTTTTTTTAATCACTACAGTATTCCAGCCATTTCTTAGAGCATAAAGAAAAAACAATTATTGTTAAAAAATTACTCTTTCCCACACATTAACCACATGTCACAGAAAGGCTATAACTTAGCTTACATTAGAAAGGGGAACTGAAAAGTATCTCTCAATGAAAGAGCCATAATTTACATCAGGGGGTTTTTTTTGGTCACTTCCCCGCTGCATGAAAATAAAAGATTTTATCTAATGAGCCTCATCATTGTTCATTCCAGCTCAAGTCAGAGACAGAATGAATTTGACAATTACTTCCTGAAAACTAGAAGAAATTAGAGGGTTCAGGCTAACAATTCTGCCTTCCTTCCCCTTGTCACATCCATTCCAGTCATAATTAATCTAGGAAATCTGGTGAGGTTACAGGCTACTGGGAAGGAAAAGAGAATAAAATGAGTACAATTCCTAAATAAAATAAGAACTCTGACTTCTCTTTTTCAGGCCTACTGAAAAGTAAAATGCTAACAGTAAGACTTACAAGCAAAACTGCTAGTAGTTCTCTGACACTCCAAAAATAAGATGTATCATCCATCATATCTACTTGAAGTGCACTCAGCAAAGTGGGCAACTGAATAAATACGACACTACACTATAGCTTTGTGCCATTAGGGATGAAGGGGGTTCTAATGCAAATTATGAAAATCCTGGGGTTGCAATAATATAAAGCAGGAAGGAACCTGTCTACAGCAGCATACACCAGCTATCTCCTTCCTCAGCATGCCCTATTTCCTCTTCCTGTCTCTAACTGCCCATGAAAGCCTTATAAAAAAGGAAGGGCAGATGGTCAAAGCCAGCTTGACCATTTGTGTAATTTGAAAGTCACTGCAGCACAAATAATGCATCTTTATTACACTCCCTTTATTACACTGCTGAGATCATAAAATTGATGTATGTTCCAAAAAAGCCTTCATGTTTCATTTTTCTCCTGTTAGCAAATTTGGAGAGTTTATATATTTTAGATTTCAACTTTTCCTTCCCATACTACAGACCAGTGGAATGACCCTTTCCTTGGATTTCTTCACATGAAAGTTCACCTTACACAAAACTTCTAAACATCGTGCACCTTCATTTATCATATTTTATGCATGCTAATTTCAATATGCATCATATGCAGCTGCAAGTACATATATGACTATAAATGTCTGTAGAATGTCAGCACATCTTGCCCTTACAAAACAACTGTCATTCCATCACATTTGGTGTATGTGGGTTGTCACTTAACAGCAATGTCTTGGAGATTGCATAGAGACAATGACTGACTACTGAGGAAAAGGACAGGCTACACAATAGGGTACATAACTTTCATATCTGCTCCACCTGAAATCACGGTGAAATTAACTGTGAACTTGCTTGATAAAACTTATCACAAGTGTGTTGAAATTCAGCTATTGTTACATAGAGACTTTTCTGTATCCTGAATTAATGGACTGATCAGTTTCTTAAACAAAATAATCAACATATGTTTTGACATAATTAAAATGAATGTTAACACACTAAACACACCAAAAAAAGTCTTTGCAAGGAAAGCGTGTTGACAACATTTGTCAGTTTAAACACTTTCTGGCAATAGCTCAGCTTGTTAACAGGCAATGAAAGACTGCTCTATTAAGCTCAGGGTGATGCTAAAATGGTTTCATACAAGGTGATAGCAATTTTCCTCACCACCAAGTGAGGCTGCCTGTTGAGAAAGGCCATGGCACGCGGCAGGTCTTTGCTATTCATAGGTATTGATTGCAATGAGGAAGACATTTTATTGCTATCCAGCGTTATACTGAGTTACACAAATAGCTATGTTTTTATTAAGAGCTGGGAGTCACATAAAAATGACTTAGAATACTGCTTAGTTTAATAGCTTTTCCTTTTAATTTTAACTGAAGCAATGGTCCATACAAACAGTAAAATAGATTACATATAATCCATTGTTTTTAATTTTAAAACTGCCTTTAAAAAGGAGATGGTTTAATAAACACTACCTTTTAAAATTTACCCGACTATCACTTTCATCAATAAAACATTTTCCCTGATCAGAACTAGATTAATTTTTGGTGCTAAGTGAAATTCTGAACTTGGGGCAGGCATCCAAACATATGGGAACGTGGCTTCAGTAAATATTACAAGAAAACCTTAATGAGGCATAAAAGAAAAAAAAAAAGAAAAGAAAAGAGTGCCCGCCAGCAGAGGGGGAAATGTAAAGCTGGTTAGTGTCCAGAGGAAAACAGAAAATTCCAGCTTCAGCTCTTTGAACTCATTCTGGATTCTTCAGACTGCAGCCATCATGCTGCACAGTAGTATTTTTTATTTGGGTATCAATGTTGCCATTCAAATATAAATCTCTGTTGAAAGAATGTTTTTAACTCCTCAGTTAAAATATCCTGCGAGCTGAGATGTGCTAAATGCAGGACAGAGGAACGAGTTTTATTCTGTTTCACACAGCAGCTAAATTACAGTGTCTCGATAATTCTCTCTGCTGGAGGTGGGAGATCTCTGATGCAAGTAGACCCCTGAAAGGAGTTCCTTACCGAGCTCCTTTGTGATGAGCCTGTTGGCAGACCTCAACTGCCAACTGTGCCAGCTGATGACTTGGCTGCTGCTTCTCCTCTCTCCCATACCTAGAGGACTCTAACAGATCTGAAAGAGATTTCTGCCTTAGCATCGTGTTGTCACCATAATTTCCTCCTTCCAGACATTACAAGGTAGGGATACAATAAATTCTGGTCTAGATTATTTCTCCTTGGGATATGTATTTCTGAGATCTTGTTCTTTCATATTGTACACCCAATATCCAACTTCTACCACAGAAAGGCCTTCACCAAGTCCACAATGAAAGGAAACCATTTTCTGGAGAAAGCTACATCATCCACAGATGCAGAAACTGGTGTTAAAAGACAAGATATTCTTGGCCACTAAATTATGACGTCTGTTTATTTGCTTGCTTAATAAAAAGCAACCTGTTTGAATAAGTTCTTTTGTATGACTTCCAATGACTATGTTGGATCATATTTGTGGTGCTGCAGTTTTACATTAGTCAAATTCCATTTTATTTGAACAGAATCAGAGCAGCGTAAAACTGCTGTAAGAATGTGAAAGAGAGCCCAGGAATCTCAGTAGACTAAAAAGCTTCAAAGTCAATTTCAGCCTTTATTTGGCTGGATTTAAATGCCAAATTCACAGGTTGGCGAGGTGACACCTTGCACTTTGGACTATTTATACAGTTTTCATTAAGTCATCATTGAGTATAAACATGTATAGTCTTGAAATCAGTAAATAAGATTCCTCTCCACCTACCTACTCTTGTATTCTTTCTTCCTCACTCCCTGAATTTTACATGCCGTTACACAGGAGAACTGCTTTGGCAAAAGAGGTGGGGAATATCTGAGAAGACCAGGTTTTAATATAGGGCCACAGAGAGTCCAGTGGCCCAAACATGGCTTCCATGTCCAAAAGTTCTGAAATCTGAGATATCTGAGATATCTAAGTTGGAAGTTTAATGACCTGAAGTTCCCTTTAGAGTCAATGAAGAGAGATATACACACGTGCCCACACTCTTCCTAAGGGCAATTCAGATAGCTCTCCTCTGATGATAGAGGGATCTTAGGGCAACTACATTTCTACCTTAAGTGCCTCATGAAGGGCCTAGAGAAAAGTTAAGGAGGTGTCTGGCCTGTGTTGTCAACAACTACGAGCTTATACTTCCTTCCGTATGTAGATCTGGTACCAAAACTAGATTTTAAAATATTAATGCATATACAAAAAGAAGAAACAGTATTTTCCCATGATTAAAGAACAAGACTAGGAGCCATAATTCCTGAAATGTAGTTCTTAATTTACTATTCTTTCAGGGTTTTCTTTTTCTTCCTCACTGCAAAAGTAATTCAGTTTCAGCCTTTATCATTAAAGACAACCCCCCCCCCCCAAAAAAAAAAAAAAGAACACTGAAATATCACAGCATGATTTTTGGCTATTTGGGTCACTTTCTGTATCCAGAAGGTAATCTGCCAGTGACCTCTATATTGCCCAGGATCTATGTAAATTTGGCCATGTGGCCTTCCAGACAGCACCATGTGTTTTCATTTTCAACCCAGAGTGTCCTGTTCCTCCAAGGGAGCGGGACATGGAGCTCCATACCAAGCTCCTGCTCCATTGCCAGCTAGAGCAGAGCTATGCTGAGGTGCAGTTCTTAAAAGTCTCTTTATCTCAGTGCAGAAGTCCCAAACTCCTTTAGTGAAAAGACTTTTTAAACATCCCTAGTGATACAAAAGAAGTACCTCCAAGTTAGCGTGTATCACAGCCCTCAGTAATAAACTTAAATGAAGCTTAAATGTACACCTTCAGCATTATTAGCACTAGACAATTGCCTATACACAGCAGCTTTTCTTTCTACAGTGTTATTTCTATTGTATAACACATGCTTGCACAATTGCTTTAATTTGAATCTATGGAAATACATGCTGCACAGCAGAGGGCAGATCAACCTCTAGTTTTTAATAAATGATCACACTGACAATTAAAATTCCTGGTGACAGGCGAATTACTGTTAAAATCTATGATTGATGTTTAGAAGAAAGATCTGGARCAGCAGGGAGTAGAGCAGCTAGCAGAAAGCCTTAATAAAAATCAAGGTAATAAACCTTTTGCAAATATCAATTTTAATTATTTTTTAAATTACCTTTTCCTCTTCCATCTCTTTCATATGGCCCAATCATGTGAAAAGTTAATCATATTTTATAACAAAAAACATTTACTGCTCCTTTTTTTCCATCATCTGTAGCAGAGTTTTTCAACAATATAAGCCATTACACTAAAATGGGAATTTTTTCAGCTATCAGAGCATAAGGATGTTTTATAGTTAAACTATTTTGCATCAGTAAAGATTTTTTACCCACGTACTGGAACTTCTTGAGCACTATTTAGCTATGGGGATTTTATTACCAAATTCCTGTATTTGATTTCTAATAATATCTGTATAACAACTGGCCAATCTCTTTGCTCAGAAAGTCTTCCTTACTCAGAATTTTTGGACTATTTGCCAACAATAAGGAAGTAAGTCAGCTTCAAAGTCCTTACAGTTAAAGCAGAGAATTTTCTAAACCACGCATAAAGAAGTCCTGGAAATGAAACACAATGCAAAAAGACAGCTGAAAATAAGTTTCCTTCAAATTCTTAGAAGACCAATGACACAGACCTTTTATTTTCATCTCATACTCATCTTCCTCTACTCCCACAGGCTGAAGAGGATTTTGTCTATAAAAAGCTTTCAATGTACTTTTATGTGGGCTGAAAGACACAGAGCACTGCATCTTCATTTTTAGAGGTGAAAGAAGTAGCAAATTTTTAGAAATGATTCATTTAATGGAAGAAAAAGAGCATGGGGGGCACTAAAAAGTGACACTCATGGCAGGGGAAAGTAAAAACATATGGGTTTTCAGTTTCACTCATCCCTCTCTGCTCCCAAAAGTGTTTTTAATTTCAACTGTAATAATCTTTAAATGGGTGGTAGTGATGAATAAGAAACTCTGTGATCACTGGAATCAGTCAGTTCTAACTTGAGACTCTCTGTGCACAGAGTGTGCATTAAACAGTATATCCCAGTCAGGAATTTCATTCTTCCTACTTCTGTTTACTTATTTGCTTAGACAACTACATGATCCTCTTCAAGTTTTGCTGCCATCATTGTGACCACTGTAGTTTAACTCCAGAAGAGACTGACTTGTTCAGAGATAGATAAAGGAATAACTCCACAGGATGGTCTTACAGTTGCTTTCACCTTTGCAGGGATTGGAGAAATTATTCAGTAGTCTGATATTCTATCTTGTTTCTTTACAGCACAAATAAATGTGTTCCAGATGGGACATGAAGCTAATAGACCAAAGGTGTAGCCTTAATAGGTATTAAATGCACGTTGTGTGCGTGCTACCACACAGACGTAGAACAGCTTCTTGTGAAGACAGACCACTTAATTTACCAAAATATGTATATAGTAACTTAATATTCACCAACTATGCATTTTAAATTCCTTCTCTCAGTTCAGCTGGTTTGACCTTTAGAGTCAGGTATCTCTTTTGCTGTAGCTGAGGATCATGGGCTATAGCCCCTTTCCAGACACGTGACCATAGCTACAGCCTGTGTAGCACAGAGCATGTGCTAGCCAAAATATATATGGGCTCTGGAGGGGCCCGTATGAAACACTGCATCCACGGGGTGCCACAACTCAGTGTGGTCAGCCCAGTTCGGCTGGACCACACCATCCTCCCTTCCTGTTCCCAGGCAGGAGCAGGACCTCCCTGGTCGCTAGACTAGACCAACTGCCTTTCAGCTTGCAAAAATTGGTGAACTTGGGCGTTCCCATCCTGTGCAGCAAATTCAAAGAACGCGGAAGAAACAAAGATTTTCATCCTCTGCCCCTGTAACCTGATATTAAGTCAGGGAAAAGACTTGCTATTTACAGAATGAGTTTATCAAAACTGATGTTTTTTCCAGCAAAAGCTGTTGTACATATGAGCTCAATTTGAAGCAGCATTGTTTAGTAGTAGACAGAGATAATACAAAACATAATGCAATTTACCGCTTCATTTCTTCATAGAGTCTAACCAGCAACATTTACTGCTCTGCGTTATGGTAAAGAAGGAGTTTAGCAAAATGAATAAAGTAGGGTTTCTGCAAAACAATAAATAATGCTCTCTGCTTTCCTAAATAATATTTTCGTCCTCTAGTGAATAATCAAGGCATTGCTCAGCATTCAAAGTCTCCTACTTCAACAGAAGAAAACCTTTTTTTGATACCATATCTGCCCCAAATGAGGTGTCGAAAACATCTAAACTTGAGTTAGTCACCCTTCAATAAATTTATATATATACTTTTTGTCCATTGAGGAAAAAAAGAAGCTAGGGTCAAATGTCTAACTCTCAAATACCTAGGGTAGGACAAATGTGACTCCCAGCCTATGTGACTCACAACACCCTTAAAGTTTGCTTAGAAACTTATAAAAATTCTGCCTTAAGTTATCAGAACGTGTATTACATATGCATACTGGATTGCTTCATTTTGATTACTTCATCTTTAAGTTTCAAATTCAATTCATTACAAAGAATATTTATAAATTAACTCAAATGAGTAGACAGTAAAAAAGTTGTTCTTTATAAAGAGTAGACAGTAAAAAGTTGTTCTTTATGAAATGCAGTCTAATCAAGAAAAGGCTTTTTTTTTAACTTTGCTTCTCACAAGACAAGCCCATTCCATGTAATTTTAAAGTTACAGCATATGAATGCTTCCTTTTAAGTACTCTCTTCCAAGCAACATCACTGGGATCCCTTTTCTAGCAAGCCAAAATATTATTAAATTAGTAAAGATGGCATATTAAACATTTCCAGCTCAGTCTGCTCTGCCTATGGACTTTGACAACTGAGAAAAACTTGAGTACAAGCACACCTCGGAGATATTGTGGGTTCAGTTCCAGACCATTACAATAAAGCAATTATTGCAATAAAGCGAGTCACACAAATTTTTTGGTTTCCCAGTGCATATAAAAGTTATGTTTACACTATACTGTAGTCTATTAAGTGCAATAGCATTATGTCTAAAAACCCAAGGTACATACCTTAATTAAAAAAGACTTTATTGATAAAAATTGCTAACCATCACCTGAGCCTTCAGCAAGTCATAATCTTTTTGCTGATGGAGGGTCTTGCCTCGATGTTGAGGGCTGCTGACTGATCAGGGTGGTGGTTGCTGAAGGTTGGGGTGTCTGTGGCAATTTCTTAAGATAAGACAGCAGTGAATTTTGCCACATCAACTGACTCTTCCTTTCACGAAGGATTTCTCTGTAGCATGTGATACTGTTTGAGAGCATTTTACCCACAATAGAACTTCTTTCAAAATTGGAGTCAACCCTCTCAAACCCTGCCGCTGCTTTATCAACTAAGTTTGTGTAATATTCTAAATCCTTTGTTGTCATTTCAACAATGTGCACAGCATCTTCACCACGCATCTCAAGAAACCACTTTCTTTGCTCATCCCTAAGAAGCAACTCCTCATCCATTAAAGTTTTATCATGAGATTGCAGCAATTCAGTCACATCCTCAGGCTCCACTTCTAATTCTAGTTCTCTTGCTGTCAGTTCTAGTTCCCTTGCTGTCAGCCTGTCCTTTGAAGCTTTGAAGCCAGGCATTGACTTCTCCTCTCTAGCTATGAAAGTCCTAGATGGCATCTTCTTCCAGCATAAGGCTGTTTCGTCTACATTGAAAATCTGTTGTTTAGTGTAGTCACCTTCATCAATTCTCTTATCTAGATCTTCTGCATAACTTGCTGCAGCTTCTACATCAGCACTTGCTGCTTCACCTTGCACTATGGAGACGGCTTCTTTCCTTAAACCTCATGAACCAACCTCTGCTAGCTTCAGACTTTTCTTCTGCAGCTTCCTCACCTCTCTCAGCCTTCACTGAATTGAAGAGAGCTAGGGCCTTGCTCTGGATTAGGCTTTGGCTTAAGGGAATGTTGTGGCTGGTTGGATCTTCTGTCCAGACCACTAAAACTTTCTCCATATCAGCAAGAAGGCTGTTTTGCTTTCTTATCATTCCTGTGTTCACTGAAGCAGCACTTTGAATTTCCTTCAAGAACTTTTCCTTTGCATTCACAACTTGGTTAACTGCTTGGCACAAGAGGCCGAGCTTTCGGCCTGTCTCGGCTTTCAACATGCCTTCCTCACTATCATCATTTCTAGCTTTTGATTTCAAGTGAGAGACGTGCGACTCCTCCTTTCACTTGAACACTTAGAGGCCATTGTAGGGTTATTAATTACCCTAATTTCAATATTGTTGTGTCTCAGAATAGGGAGGCCCGAGGAGAGGGAGAGAGACGGGGGACCAGCCGGTCGGTGGAGCAGTCAGAACACACACAACATTGATCGATTAAGTTCGCCGTCTTATATGGGCATGGTTCATGGTGCCCCAAAACAATTACAACAGTAATATCAAAGATCACTGATCACAGATCACCATAACAGATATAATAATAATGAAAAAGTTTGCAATATTGCGAGAATTACCAAAATGTGACACAGAGACACGAAGTGAGCACATGCCGTTGGAAAAATGGTGCTGACTGATAGACTTGCTTGACGCAGGGTTGCCACAAACCTTCAATTTGTAAAAAACGCAGTATCTGTGAAGCGCAATAAAGCAAAGTGCAATAAAACGAGGTATGCCTGTAATTGTATAATCTTCAGCTTCTTATTTTGTTTTTAGTTATAAGGTGGCAAGTGCTGAATTTTGCTCAGGTTTCTTCTCAGTTGTTAATCACACAGAATATGATTAAATCTAAGAGACTGTAAAACAAAATAATGCTAATGCATTATGTTTTTTAGTCTGCTTTCTGCCTTTTTAACTTAAAAAAAACAAGATTCTATTACTTCAGCCCCAAAACATAGCATTCCATCCATATCCCTGCTCACACATACACAATTGTAGATCTCCTTTCAGACCATGCAAACAGATAACACATAATCTTCTGTTTGCTCTCTCTTTCACCCTCCAGCAATCCCTTTAATCTCTTGCCAGACATGAATTTTAGATGTGAATCTTTTTGTTTTTCTCAGCAATGCCAGTACTTGTAAATTCATACCTCTTTCCAGTATCTCTGTTGGAAGGGGCAACTATTTTAACTGTTTTAGTTAACAGACATTTTGGGACACAAGCTAGTACCTCTACAGAGTCCTGCGTGTTAACACATGGTAGATGCAAGTCAGCCTCAGGTTAGCTATCTTTATTCCGTATTCTGCTTCAGAACGTAGACCAATCTTTACCCATTCTTTTAAAAATGGTTGGAATTCAAAAGAAAGTATACATTTCTCAATTCCGTAGAGACTGTAAAAGACAGGAAGACGAATGATAATCTCTGAGTGGAAGGTTCCACTTCACAGGAAGACCTCAAATTTCACTGAAGACTTCCCAAAACAAAATTTGAAAACATATTTGAAAACAAAATTTGAAAACACATTTGAAAACACATAAATTTGGGCAGGCCAAAAGATGGCAATTTCAGAAAGTTTTAAGAAAGAGATAATAAAAACAAGGAGGTAGATATGAAACTAGTCTGCAACTATAAATATAATAATTACATAATATAAAAACAAAAATACAAATTTAATACAAAAATGTAATAAATATAATGAGTTGCAGCTACTACCACAGTTGTTCCATTTGACTTTGAAACAACTTGAATCTACTGCCCAGTGACAGATACTCAATATGAAAGAAGCTGGTCCTGAACCAAAACCACAGATTTGATGGTTCAAAACTATACTGAAGTTATGCAACTCAGTTTCAAGATAAAGTTATTAAAAAAGAAGCAAAGTCCAAAAGGCAGTATTTGATAATTTAACCAAAATCTGAGGAATGTAGTTCTAATGCTCCAACTTTTTATGCATGGATACTCACTAATTTAAATAGGTTTAAACTACTTCATTCAGCAACCGCAATGAAGTCCCAAAGCAAACCACAAAAGATGCTACATGCAGTTTCAGTTTGTGCAATCAGGATGCCGAACCATCCCTAGACCCAAATCACATTTCCATATGCTTATACAGAATGCACTTTTGTAGTTTTAGATGCCTTACAAATGATTCCTCTTCGGTGTGTGAAGCTCCTAAGTTCAAAATTCACACAATAGCATTTCAAAATAATGGTCAATTAACACTGAAATCCTTTAAGTACTTCATCTACATTAATCCCAAATGAGTATCTCATGATTAATGTTATTAACACAAATTCCAAAGGAATTTGTAATGATTAAGTTGTTATTTTAGAGCATTACTACTACTCTTACATATGTATGTGTGTGGTTTTTGCCTGGTTTCTATGCTCTGTCTTTGAAACCTCATCTCAGATTGACCTGAGACTCATTTTAGCTTGTATGCAATGTGATATAGTGAAATAATCTATAAAACAAAGTATACAATACATGATATATGAATAGTGCTGACTGAAGAGTTACTGTATTAGGAACTGGATCTCATCCAGATGAAGTAGCTGAAGCCCAATCCTTTAAGGAAATGCTAGCGACAATGACCCAGTCTAGCTGGAATGAGGTGATACCTAGATGTCTAAATTAATTAGGTGAGGTAAATAGAGGCCCCAGAGTCTAACCTGGATGTCATTAATCTGGAAAAAATCTTATTGAGTTAAATGTGAACCTGACCTTCCTGACCACTATGTATCCTGTTCAAAGCTTTACAAATGTCAAACTATCTGAGTGTACATATGCTCTGGAATATAAAATGAAAATTCTCTATTCAGCTTTTTTCAGCTTTGAATCTGGAGCATTTAGAGCCAAATGCTGCATCTGAAATAAAGCTTTTAGAATCTGAGTGTCTTTTTTTTTTTCTCCTAAAGAACACAGTGTTATTTAATTAAAAATATGAACCAAAGACTCTTTTCTAAATTTATCATTAGCTCCTTCCTATTTTGGAGCAGAGTAAGTGACTGACACAAGGAAAGAGCTCAGACTGCTCGGTATGAAAAGCCAGTTCTTTAGAAACAGATAAGCTTAGCTTTAATAACACTTAAGAGCACCAGTAAAATCTATCATTTTATTTGATGCAACTTCTTCAGTCCAGATAAATTTAATATGCAATTTTTACTCTCTTTTTTCCTTTTATATAGGAGATCCTTTGGCAATATACTTTGTTAACCTATGGTGAAGATGGTTATAATACAAAAATTAGAAAAAGGAAATGTCAAAAAAAAATCTGTGTAGAAATGGAAAAATTAAGGCAATGTTAATAAAAATACAAATAATAAAGTTTACAATAAGTACACCTATATAACATCATAAAAGCTGTATGATTTTGTGGATTCATTACCAAAAATATTACTTCGACATTGTAGTCTAAACTTTCGACTATGGACTACAAACTGGGAACCATTGTTCCAGAGCAGCATGTAAAACATTATTTTTTGGAAATCAAGAAGTTATGAATGCAGAAGGAAGATTTACTGGATTCTAAGATTTGGAAAGAGACAAAATATATTTTCCTAAAGTTCAGAAGTATAAGCTCTACCTTTCTTACTAACAATGACTTGATAAAGAGGTCAAAGTTTAGGATATTGGAACTCCTGTATGAAATTTGCACATATTTATTTTCATAATAAAGCACGTACTTTAAAAGTACCCTGTTTACATTAGCTGAAACACTTTTCAAAAAAAAAAAAAAAAGAGATCAAGAATTACCATTGCAATCATGGAAATAATATGAATGACTGTAAAGGACCAAAACAGGCATCCAGAGTTTAATTCATTCATCTAATCATTTTTCTCCTTACAGAATTATTATAGTATTGGTATGGTATTATTATGGTATACGGAATTATTTTCACCTAAAATAAGAACTTGCCTTTGTCATCACAGAATTGCATTTTGTTTGCTTTTTCACTCATCAATTTAAGAGTTCTAATCCTGCCTGCTAATTTAGCTCTTCCTCCCTTCCCACCCTAGTGTGGCTGCAATTTAATTAGACTGGCCATTGGCCATGTCATTACTGAAAATGTTCATTAGTACAAGGTCCAGGACAGATTCCTACAGAACACATTACACCTTGACAGGGAACAATACACTCTCCACAGTTTCCCAACTAATTATGCACTCACATAATAGTAGTTTAATTTAGTCCATGCTTTCTTATGAAAATGTCATGTGAAATAATGTCAGAAGCTTTACTTGTCAAGACACATGACATCTCCTGGTTCACCCTCTTCTCAAGAACTGTTATCCTGTCAAAAAGGGATATGAGACTGGTATTACACAATTTCTCTTTGACAAATTCATTTTGGCTATTTCTCATCTCTCTGCTATTCTGCAGGTGCTTACAGTTCATTTGATTTGATTATTTGTTCCAGGGGTTCTTTTTTTTTTTTTTTCCTAAGAAATTGAAATTATGCTGATGGTCTATAATTCCCCAGCTCTTCCTTCCTCTCCTTCATAAAGACAGGCACTGAGTCAGCTCTTTCTGAGTTTTCTGAAACTTCCTCCATTCTCCACAAAAGAGAATTGCTAACAGATCTTGAGAATGCTTCATCTAGTTATTTAAATACTGTAAAATAAACTTCATTAAACACAGCTCATTTAAAAATATCTAATTTCTCCCTGTGCTCTCTCAGAAGTTCTTTTATCATTCCAATCTGAGATCTTAGCCCTTTCTGACGCATATTGGTTGTGTTAACTAATCACAGTAGGCCTTATTAAGGAAAACTGGAAAAGACATTAAGCATTTTTGCAGTTTTAGTATCATCTTTCAATTTCTTTCCTTCCCTATTTGGTAGCATACCAACACTTTTCTTGATCTTGCTTTTATTATTAATGTGTTTATAAAATGGCTTTTTTCTATACATACAATAGTTTCCTTTTATGTCTTTTTTTACACCATACATAATTTTGTGTTTTGGCCGTTCCAATTTTGTCATCCCTTCACACTGGTGCTACTTTTTTAATGCTTTTTTGGTAACCTGACCTGCTTTCCACTTTCTGTAGGATTTTTTTCCTGGGTCTGAGGCCGATGAAGAACTCGAGGGGGGCTTGAGTAAGGGGGCTACTTCCTAGTATTGAGATGGTTTGTGCTTCTCCCTTTAATATAATTTCTAGAGGGAACTGCCAATGCTTATAAATGTTCTTCCCTTAGATTTATTTGCAGTGAGATCTTACTCACCAGTCCTACTAGTTTGTTCTTATAATTTATTGGTTTTATTATGAACTTCACTTTCTTTTCCTACATGTGGTAAATCATTTTATGTCCTCACTAAGCAGGTTAAAGGTTAGAGTAAAACCCTCTTTATATTTTCAACTGCCTTTTTTTTACTGACTTCCTGCTAGCTACCTTCACAGAATCACAGAGCAATTTAGGTCGGACAAGCCCTCTGAAGGGGATTTAGTCCAACCTTCTGCTCAAGGCAAGGTTAATTTCAAAGTTAGATCAGATTGCTCAGGGCTTCACACTAGTGGACTTTTGAAAATCTCCAAGGAAGYAGATTCCAACACCTCGCTGGGCAGCCATCTCTCATGATAAACTACCTTCATTCTGAATAATTTTTTCCTTATATTGAATTGAAATACTCTGTGTCGCAATTTGTGACAGTTGCCTCTTGTCCTTTCACTATGCACTTCTGAGAACAGCCTGACTTCATTTTCTCTGTAACATCCTTGATGCAGCGGCAAACTGCAATTAGATCCACCTCAGCCTCCTCCTTTTCTCCAGGATGAACAAACCATTTCTCTCAGCCTCTCTTCATACAACCTTCTCTAGCCTCCTAACAATCTTGGTGGCCCTCCACTGGACACTCTCCAGTTTGTCAGCATTTCTGACTGTGAGGCCCAAAATTGGACAGAGTTTTCCAGATGTGGTTCCACGGATATCAAGCAGAGGGAATAATCAGTCCCTTTCACCTGCTGCCTACGCACTTTCTAATGTCGCCCAGTAGGCACTTAGCCTTCAGCGTCGCAAAGATGCACTGCAGATTCATGCTCAGCTTGTTATTGACCCAGACCCCAGGTCCTTTTCTGCAGAGCTGCAACACAGCAGTGAGTCCTGCCTGTATTACTGCATGGGGTTACTCTGATGCAGCTGCAGGACTTTGTCTTTAACCGCATGATGTTCCTGTGGGCCCATTCCCATTGCACCTGCAACCGCTCTGGCTGTGCTGCCCTCCACTATGTTAGCTGCCTTCCCGCCACTTCAGTGTCACCTCCAAACTCCATTCCATCATCCAGCTATTGATGAAGATGGTGAACAGTACCAGTTCCAGCCTCTGCCTGCAGCCAGCTCCCTTCCATGGATTTGTGCCTGTCCAGCTTGCCTAAGTAGTCCTTAACTTGATCCTTATCTATTGTGGATACTACCTTTCTTCCTAAGGCTTTGCTCCTATACCTGGAGACCTGGGAGACCCGAGATCGAGCCTTGCCAGTAAAGATCCAGGCCAATAAAGGTGCAGAATACCTTAGTCTCTTCCATGTCCTACAGCACTAGGTTGCCTGACTTGTTTTATTCCAAACATTTCCATGTCTTGCTGTGTTGCTTACCTAGCAGATGTTTGCCATTAGCTGCAAATCCATGCTTTGAACGATTCTGATAGTTGTTGAGGAAAAATCCTCATCCTCCACAGACAGGGAGGTCACTTTCATCAACTCATAATTTCCAATGTATTGGTAATGGTTTTAAAATTTAATACTCTTGATATTTTTGTTACAATTATTTGTAACTCACTGTAGAAAACTTAGTTTCAAACTACTCAAGTTTGTTTGTACTATGAGAAGATCTCTCTTTCTTCATTCTTCTGGATTTACCTCTGTATTTCAAACACTTCTACAAAGTTCCTAGCTGTCTGTTTGAATTTTTTGCTTAACTCATTCCAAATAACTTCTTTACTTTAAAGGTAAGCTAACACATATTCTGGTGCATAATGACTGAACATTGTACATTTCTGAGTCAGGCTTAAAAGGGAAATTTGGATCCTGCAAGCCATCTACTGATAATTCTGCACTTTAAAAAGCTTTTAGAATTTCCTCCAGGCAACTGCATTACCTGCCAGAGGCTAATATCTTAAAAGATTCATCACGGACATGTTCTTGTTACAGCCAACAGAAACTTTTTTCTTCAACTTTCATCTGAAATCTAAACCAACACTAAAAGACCAGAAAGCAGACTTCATAGTTGAAATATCTTTGTTAAAAAAATAATCTTGAGGGCATACTCTCATATGAAAACATATAGCTGAGGCACCCATACCTAAAATGCATAAGTATTTTTGCTACAAAAAGACTGCTTTATTTTCCATGTAAAACTGAATACTCATTTTGGAACTACTGCCAGAATAAGGGCTCTATAAGGCCATGATAGAGATTTTTTTTTTCTTTCTTTTTAGGAAGCATTATGTGAGCTAACTCTTTTCCTCATCTATTTACAGCTTTAGATATTTTGCAAGGATTTTGCTGTCCACTGGAAATAAATAAATAAATAAATAAATAATGCAAGTCAAAGTATAAATGACTGGGAGAAAAAAACGAACAACTTCAAGACAGCCTGTGAGGCAGCTTAACTCCATCAGAATAAAGCACATCCCAAAGGCTATCTACCCAGCTGCCTGTAGCAATTGTCTGTCTGTGCAGTCCAATATCTCCACAGACAACATGACTGATTTTTGGATACCTCTAGGTACAGCAGCATTAATCCATTTTCATCAATCATAAAGCACACTTTTCAACCGCAATTCACAAAGCTCAAATCAGGATTCGAGTCTGCCACTGTGGCTAAAAGGTCTTCTTTGAACTACATTTGTTCTCCCTCTTTTTGTTTTCTTTTTCATGAAGGCTTCCCCAGAATGTTATAGAGAAGGCCTCAGAATTCAGTAATTTACTACAACCCTAGATGTGTTGATGTATTTGTACAGAGGCTTCAAAATGACTGTAAACATTCATTTTTCAGCAGAAACTATAAAGATCTGCAAACAAAATTCAGTCATCGTTTAAAACATACTAAGTAGCAAACACTTCCTTCAGATGTTCTGCTCTTTCTTGGACTTAGGTTTTTTTGTTGTTGTGTTTTTTTATTTACCCAGGTTTTACTCTTAACTGGGAAAGAAAATTATTTGGAAAGTTAAAAATTTCTGTAGACAGATAGCAAATCCTAAAGTTTCTCAAAGATTTCTCAGCTTCAATAATATGAATTTATTTAAATGTTTAAAAGGATCCATATCCAACTTCTAAGTCTCAGCAGTATCTATCCAATCTATAGTTATAGAAGCTATAGTTTCTCTAATCCCAGATATGATTTATATACATTGCCAAGTGAGAAGGAAGTAAACAAACCAGAGGTTAACCAATGACTATCAACCCCAAAAATGCAAGAGAAAACATAAAGATGTAAGCAAACTAATTTTTGCTTTTTTAGACTTTTAAGCTTTATTCTGCTGCATAAGGCCAATGCAATAATAAAGACTAAATTCCTGTGCCAATCATCTTCAAAGGAAACTAAAATAAATGTGTATATTCTGGAAGCGTACTGATAAAATGGGTTCAAATGATTCCCATTATTTCAAATAATTTTGTAAAATGATCCTCAAGAAGGGCTTTCTGCTTATTTCTAGCTACCCATTTTTGATTAATATAAAATAGGCTACTTCCAAGTGTTGCTATCCTTGTGCAATGTATTTATATCAATATGACTACTACCTCCGGTGAAAGGTTTAATATCAACATATATACCATTACTGGAAATGTTTCAATTTATATTAAAATATGAAACTGTCAGATCAGCAACAACTGCCTCAACCAAATCAAATGACTCTTCCCAGAAGCCAAATATAAATGTTCTCATTTATTGAAGTTACACCTCTCTCAGAGCAAGAACTGACCCACTCAGCTTTATTTCTAAAATTGTCCCAATCAGCTTTGATGACTGTGTTTACACAGGACTTATATGTAGTTTGAAAGGATCTCTTTTGAATGCACTTGATCTTGACTTTATGTGCACTTGATGCACATAAAGGTAAAGACAGATTAAGATCAGAAGAAGAGAATTTTCTACAAGAATATCAATGATTCCAATCCTTCATATATGTGTGACATCTGTGTACATACTAACGTTGCTTGTTAATTATATTCAGGTTAGGTTACTGTCATGTTTTGGGCATACTGATTTCACTTTATAGCTGAGATTAAAATAAAATAGGTATTTCACTTGCTAGACCAAATCTTTTTCATTTTGGATGAAAATAACTCTAAAAGATTAATAGAACGGTGTCTTTGGAAAATCTTGACTGATGGGTGTTAATAAAAGGCATACAGGAGGGAAAGCTTCTTTCTCTATCCACTTCTGGGGGACTTAAGAAAATATGCTCATTTCTTGAGTGTTTCCCAAACCAATAAGGAAGGCTTTAATTAGGTCTGGTCCTGTAAGAGCCTACAGGAATATTTTATGTATTTACGTATATTTTGACACTGTGAGAAGTCAAAAGTCTGATAACACCAGAAATCTGTTTTTGAAATAGTGTCACAAGCAAAAGGTAGAATAGGACATAAGGTAGAATAGGCTATGATGACACCTGAAAGCCGCAGGGAATAATGGAGATGTGTATCCAGATGGTAAGTCTCCTGACACGAGGCCCATAGGTAGGACACAGACCTTCTGGGAGCTCCCCATCCTGATGGACATGAAGCAGCTGGGGGTCAGGGGGGAAAACACCTCAAATGAATTTTACATCTACATAGGGCATGTGGGTTGAGCCCCAGGTAGGGCAAAACCCGTTGAAAAACAACACTCAAAAAGCTGCTGACATTTCTTTAACAACCTGTGGGACACTGCAAATGTAATCCTACAGAAGTCTGTCCTGGGCCCAGTTTCATACAATATTTGCATTACACTACAGAAGAGATTATGCTTACAAGGGTTCTTATGCATGGTATTACTCTGGGAGAGGTTTTAAACAATTGTGAAGATAAACATAATTCTAGGTGATGCTGGAAAGCCAAAGAAATCCACAGAAATAAGATAATAATAAATCTACACTATAGAAGTGCTACATATGCTATTAAAAAGGGGAGTCAAATATGAAACCCAAAGGAAAACAGCCTGGATAGTCAGTGGTATGTCAGAAAGGGTCTGGGAGTTTATAGTGGATTCCTATACATACGTGAGTAATCACTAATGCATATGCATTAATATGCACTAATGCATATGGTACTGCTGCAGGAAAAGATTAGTATTGCTTCAAACTTGTTAACATGAATATCATACACGAGACAGAAAGTACTGACCCTGTTCTACCTCGCAGCTGGAACACTGTCAATATTTTGGGTCAATTTGAATATAGACAAATCAGAGAGCCCAAAGCAAGATCCTAAAAGACCCCAAAATGTTATCTTAATGAAGAAAAGTTGGACGGAGTCCTGGAGGTGCAGCGGAGAGGAAGTGGCAGTGGGAAGGAGTAAGGGGAGAGAAACTTGGGTACACCGAAGCTGGCAGAGGAGGCACAGTGATCAATCGTTCCTTGTGGCCACAGGGGCTAAGAGATTACCTTAATTTGCAGTAAAGAAGACTTATGTCTGATCTCAGGAAAAGCTTTCTGACTTTAAGAACAGAACATACACCAACATCTGTCACATATGGTCCTACTCGATCCTGCTTTAGGATAGGTGATGAATTAGATGATCTCTTCAAGTCAATTCTAGCCTTACATTTCCAGGATTTAATGATCTCGGCTGCCTGACAGGCTTGCGAGTTGCAATATGAATATTTGTTTATGAAAAGCAGCTTCTACTGCAAATTAGCTGGAACAACAAATTCTAGGATACCAATTAATAGGTACTAATAACACAATATTTCTGAATTTAGAATGCAGTGCTTAATGTTTTTATCCCATTTATAATCCTGTGAACCCTCCAACCTTATGTCTGGCTTGGATGCATCAAAGCAGGTTTTCTGCTGATAAACACCAAGAGCACTGTCATCACAAATGTTCAACTCATAATTTAAAAAAATAAAACCAGTACCAAGTTTATTATTCAACACAATATTACCCCACATGTTTACAAACTAAGCAGGAGCTGCACATAAATTGTGCCGTCTCTCACCTGTTAATTACTGTGATATGTTGTCTTTAAACAGGACTTTGTCTGAGAATAGCGAAACTGTTAAAGACAATATCAAATATAAACCACACGCTTTTCTATTCCAGGTGCATTTCCTCTCTTCTAAGAAGAAAGATGGGGGATTTGCAGCAAAACTGCTCCCCGAATTTAGTGGCAGCTGGGGGTGAGACTGGAGTCCCGTGGCGTGAGGCCCGCTGACAGGTTTTTAGACATTAGTGGTGTAAATTACAGGCACTCTGGTTTTGGCATGCGGGAGCGGAGCAATTTCAGGAAAAGGCGTAAAACCTTCTGAAGGCCTAGACTTGTACAATATAGGCTAAGTCAATATCAAAAAAGAAGTGCGCGTGTCTTCAAAAGTGCCACAAAACTAGAGGCTTCTGCAGGGGTAGAGGCTAGGTGGAGACGCGCTGCTCCCCAGGCCTTAAAGCCCATTTTCTAGTCCCTTTGGAGATTTGCATCAACCCGACTGGCTTCTCTTCCCCTGTTACTCAGGGTCAAGAATACTGCAGCTCTCCTTCCCATGCGCGATCGCGGGAGGAAAGCAAGCCGCCCCCCGCCCAAGCTCACACACCAGCGCTGCTCCGAAGGGAAGCAACGCTAGCCTTTTCCTCGCGCCAGCACCTCGCCGGCCTGGCGCCCGCAGCCCCACACCACAGGCTCTCCGGAGAAGTGGGAGATAATTGGGACGGATGACACTCTCCTGCCAGTGCATGTGCACGTTTCCTCTAGCTTAATTCTGCAACTCTTTCCCATGTGGAAAAAGAGGGGCCATAAGAGCCATTTTACTGCCCGCCACCAGCAGCTACTTGCGGGAATTTACATGCAAAGCATATATGCGCACCAGTAAAATCTGCTAAAAGATGTATGGTTTATTGCTATTTCACAAAACATTTGGAGAATTGGAGCAATAAGTATAAAACAAATTATATGTTTTCATCTTATCAGGCCGAGCCAAGGTCTGCCTTCTAACATATTTGTCATCGTCTTTCAGGAGGAGAGCCTATTCGTTTCAGCAAAATGGCTTGAGAATTAAGGCAGCGTTCATCCAAAGCGGCTGAAGTATCCAGCTGTTAATAAAACCAACAAGCTTTTATCCATGGGATCAGCTGCCCCTTCTTTAAGACAATTTATTGTTAGGCAACAGATTAACAAAATCCACATTAGAAACCTTTAAACGAATGAAAAGAAGTGAGAAAATGAGCACTGTATATCAAACAATTATCAGGAAGTATATCTGACTAAAATGATGCTAAATCTACAAAACCCTGCGTGGTCATTTATGGGTGTGTGAGGGAAGGGGTCAGAATAATCCCTAAGTAGGTACATTTTTCGTTCACTAGCCCTGACCACATAAAGAAAATATGATTTGTACTTTTTCAGTAACGGAAAAATCAAGAAAGAAAATTAAAAGTAAACATATATTTAATACTTTATCAGTTTCTCCTTCATAAGAGAGCACCAGCCTTTTTATTCAACTCCCATGGACCATTTCATGCAGTTTTGTTGCTGAGTATTTTTATTTTTACTAAGGATTTAAGGATCTTTCTCTTTAACAGACATTGTACCACAATGATTTCTATGTAAACAACACTGAAAAAAACTATTGTATTTTTCATAATCTAAAATAATTGTTCAATTTGCAACTTAATCAGTGCAGTAAATGCACAGTTTTTATAACTTCTACTTTCTAGATCTTTATTTTATTCACAATTTAGAGTCACCACAATGTTTTTAATCCTTTAGTTATTACTTTGTAATCCATTTTACTGAAACATATGGATTGTATGCATACATACTATATACTACATATACTATACTCTGGAATGTGAGTAAATTTATTCTTTTGCAACACACAAAAACAGAGGAAAATAGAGTTATTACAAACAACAGAAAATGTCACATTGATCGTATGAAACCACACTTTTAGAGACCATTATTTACTCTATAGGTTTCCTCTTATTGTATCATAATCACACACTTCTACTATAAACATAAGTTTAATAATCAGTGTTCTCTTGTACAGCTTTCTGATTTTGAATATTAGGTTATTGCCTGTTTCAAAGTTCATCTGCTGTAAAGGAATAGTGAGCTGTACCTTAGTTTTATATCTGGTTAAAAGAAGAGATTTCAAATTGGTTAGCTTTTCTCTGGCCTTTCAGTTAAACAGAAGACTCATCTGGGAGACATTTTAACTGGGTCCTGGGGTAACTGGTCCCACATAAAGGTCTGTCAAAGACTTGCAGTGTCATCTTGGACAAATCACTTAATCTTTCTGTCCTTCTGCTCTCTGTATACAAAACTAGATAAGAATATTTTTATCTGCTAGTGCTGTTTACAGGAAGCTAAAACACGTTAGTTACACTTTAAATAATGATTGTTTTGTTATAATTTATGTAATGGTCATTTTATAGTATATAATTGTTAATGAAAGCAACAGTGGCTTAGAAGAACATGTATTCACCAGAATTAAAGGCAAAATCTATAAAAAAAGCCCCACATGCTGCAAATGAGGAGGTCGCTAACTGTTAGATACCAGTACTATATCAAAGAAAGCATGACGGCCAGTGCAAGCCAACTGCCTAAGCAGGTATGCAAGGTCCAGGACCAGACATAGCATAGATTTATTATCTCAGTACTGCAACTGCGGCAATCTGCCTGGCTGAGACTGATTTTGATAAAGTAAGGTTTATCAGCCGGGGCACAAAACTCTACTAACGAAGGCTTTAGAGTCAAGCTAAGTATCACTACGTGCAGCTATGCAATGTTGTACACTGCTACCAACTTGTGTTGGTTTACCTTGGGTACCATAGGCTTCAGAGGGCCACATTTCCAGATTCTGGTACAGAAAAGATCCTTAAGGCTCCCCTAGAAAGCAATCTAGATATTTTCAATAAGTGTCAGGAAAATTTCAACAAGGAGCAGTGTTTTCAATAAGGATCAGTATTCCAGGACTACAGAGATTAAGTGGAGCAATGTGGGATTCTATTAAAAAGACAATATCAAACACAAACCATCAACTTCAAGTTTGAACTAGATACCTACATACCTTTCCAACCCAGAACCTAGTCAGCTGCCAACCAGAAATTCAAGGAAGGTCCAAAGGAAGAAGAGGATGAAGACCCACTCACCATTCCCTTTCTCCAAAAATGGGGACATGTCACATTCTGACAATAAAACCAATGTCTTTTTTGGCACTGCCACAGTATTACCATTTTGCTTGGCTTGAAAATAGCTCTGCAAAGATGAATAGCTCAGTAAAATTCAAATACTAAAGCAAGTCCTAAGCCACAGGAAGGTATGTTATTACTTTCTCTTCTCCTCTTATAGCTGAACAAATCTTAACTAATATAGAGAGTTAATTCTAAAGAGTCAAGGGGCAGCAAGCCATACCCAGATCTGCCGAGGTATATGGGAATCCTTCTAATTACCTCACCGGCCTTTGATTCATACCCTGTTTATTCTAGACAGCCAGGAAGGCCTCATAGAAGCTATGCATTTTTTCCTGCAGTAAGAGTTCTGATTATTCTTTATTATTTCAACATGTGGAAGATAGCATTTGATTACTGAGATACATGAGGCTTTACCCTAATTTCATGCTTACCCAGGAGACATTTTTACAATTGCTGTTGCTGTAAATTGTCTACAGAGAACACAAATTTAAACTGCACAGTTCATGGAAGAAATTGCAAATTTTTGGACATATGTATCAATCTAAACTTACTTTAAAAACCTGACCTCTTTGGTATCTTATTATCTGTACATCAGTAGCCTTATCAATCTGAGTAACAGCTGTCCTAATACATGTTGTTTCAGTTCATAGTCAGTGCTTGAACAATATTATTACTACCTTCAGTAAGTATCAGATAGTAGCATGGAATTTAATTAGTTGCACTTGACTGAAACTTTTTAATTTAGAAGTATTCCAAACCAAATACACACCCTTCTCACAAAAAAAGCATTGACAAAAGAAAAGTGATTAGAAATAAATTCACAATCTGCTGATATAGCTTTTCAATTTCAAAGTTAAATATGCCACTGTATTAGAATATATTTGATACATGGCTCTACGTTTTCAGAAGTGCAAGTCCCTATAAATTTTGCTGATTTGTTTACATTCACACTGTATTTAACTTAATATATAAACATTTGAAAGTGAGGAGCCTGTAAGACTTTACATATCCTGAATAACAGCTTGGATCTTAGTTTAGTTCCCTAAGTACATTGAATCATTTACTAAATGGTACTTCTGTGTCACTAAAACATTTTTATTTCATTTAACAGTCTCTTCCTTAAATATGCATTCCAATCATATTGAAAATATTTTACCAAACTCAGCTTACATGGAATTAAAATATTACAGACTTACGTTATTTTGTCATTAAATGCAGACTCTGCTCAACTCAAATCAACTCTCCCATAAACAAGCAGATCTTATTCAAAACTGATATTCAAAAGCACTCATTTAAATATAATTTTTAATTAGAAGAAAAAGATCTTCTTAGATGATGCCAAAAAATGTAGGCAATGTATATATATTTGCTTCTACTTATGTAAATTATCATTTAGCATTAATGAAGTGTTGTGTTTTCATCAGTGTAAAATGACAGATGTTCTGAGTGGGAACTCATCTGACCCAATGTTTATACCAAAGATCTCTAAGATACAGAGATATACCTCTAAGATACCTAGGTGCTTTTTCTAGTCATTGGAGAGAAGTAGGCATCCTAGGAATGAGAAATCTCCTCCTAATACTAATCAAATTAATAGTGCTTGAGAAATATTTCTTTCTTTCTGTTAAATGACACCTAAAGTTACTCCCTTATTTGTCTACAGTGTGGACATCTGAAGTGTGAAGAACTCTTTTTGTATCCCTGGTTCTCTGTCACATACTAGCCAATACAAGGCAAGCTTCTGGCAAAGGTAGCGCACTTGTGAAGTAGGAGCATTATATAAATCCTAATASATTGAGAATATTTTGTGAACAGAGAATTAAAAAACTGACTTACTTATCAAGCTATAAAAAGTCAAAAACAGACTGGATTTACTGTTCATCCCCAGTGGATTTTTATCCCCATTATAAAGCTACATGTTATCTAACTGAGGATTTTATACCTCTTGGTGCAAGCCTTACAATGTAGAATGTATACAGGGGTATTTCCCAAGCAGCAGCTGATGTACCTAGGCTTTTCAGCAGCAAAAGGAAAATGAAATAAGAAAAATATCATCACTTCATAAAATCAAATTTAAAAAAAAATTTGTTCTTTGTTGACAGAAAGTACAGGAATTACCCCCACTGGGCCACAATTCAAAAGGACCAGCAAGTAGATTAAGGAATAGTTTAACGGATCCTCTTCTTTATACAAGGTTGGTAAGCAAGGAAAGGAGCAAACTGTATTATTACAGTGTCCTGAGACCATCCTTGCATCAAAAGGCTTCCCAGTATTGCCCTTATGAATTCTAGGGATTCTCTGAACAACTCTTTTCTAAAGGCAAAACACAGACTAAATCATAACAATAACTTAAACCAACAATTAATTTCAAACTTTTGTCTTTAGACAGCTTCTTGTGAAAGGTGTATAGTAAACAGAAGAACGTGCAGTGCTTAAACGGGATGAAATGGTATGTAACAAGTACACTTCTTTCTCATCAGTGCTTATAAAACATAATTAAACCCATATTATCTTACAAAACATCATCTTTGGTAATGCTTCCAATTTCATTTCTGGATGGAGTTGTCCAACTTATGCTTTAGTATATAACAATGACCACATCGCTAGATTTTATTACTCTACTTAACACTCTTGTAACAAAAGATGAAGACAATCTTTTTAAGATTCAACATTAGCATTAAGAGCAAAATTATGTTCACAACATGAGGAAGAATTATAAAGAGATGACCTTGTAAGGCTACTGATGGGAAACTCCTGCTTGTGTGAGAAGTAGGTGGCCGAAGGTCTCAGCCACTTACATTTTTCACTAGAGTAATTCAGCATCAGTAAGTTAGCCATTTATACCAGATTAAGGATACAGGTGATAGCTGGCATTTTCTCTATACTCCCAGAGATAAGACAAATAGCTAATTTACTGATGCTGAATTACTCTAGTGAAAAATGTAATCCGAAATACATATTTTAAGACAAAACCAGCAAAAATGCAATAGCTGTTCTCACAGGGTTTTTCGCTCTGATTTGAAGCTCTTCATCCTTTTTTCCACAAGTACATGAACATACTGTTGTTCTCAGCAACATAACTTAATGCAGTAATGAAGAGGACTAAAAACGCAAACCATTCAAGTACTAACAGTGCTGTATACATACTCAAATATCAGAAATTCCAAGTTTTATTGTAAAAGACTCATTATGGAAAACAAATTTGGATTTCTTATATTTTTTCCTAATACTTTATTTTTCTACATAAATGGAAAACACTTGCATAGCAAAGATGTACAAATAAGGTAACATTTTTAAAGAAATGTACCTAAATAATGCCTCAAAAACACAGAAATTCTGTTTGTTTAAAAAGGATGCAGCTGACAAAATACTTTAAAATACTGTTTATTTCTACTTTAATATAATTTATTTGTTTTCCTTCAAAATTGATATTTTTCTAGGTATTCGTGACAGTGGAGTATCAGGAATTATCCCAGTACTTGCTGGATGAGAACAAGGGCTCACAAGTTACAAAATCAGTGGAGGAAATATTTTTAAATAATCAAAAATTTTTAAGGACATAAAAAAATGAAGAAATAGATCAACTATATAGAAAACTTGCATCCCTTGGTAAAGTGGGATCATTAGAACACTATGCATTTCATTGGTTTAAGTTCAAGGTTGCATCTCAAAACAGGGAATGCAGATTACACTCACAAGATGGAAGAATTTGTTTGGAATTCTGTGAAGTTGAGAAGGACTTCAAAGTAAGTTTAAATTACCAGCTGAACATCTATTTCAAGTGTGATGCTGGAGTTAAGAAAGCAAATACCATTTTCAGATGTACTAAGACCTATTTACACCATTACTAAAATGTTAAAAGAATTCTGGTATCCACATTTTGAAAAGTAGCACTTTTTTAAAAAAAGTTAAAAAGACTTTAAAGCTCTTTGAGAAGAGATCATTAATAATTATTTTGCATTGTCACACGGGTAAGAATACTGATTAAGCAACGGCATACTCTTCTCATTATGCCAGCCTGTGTTGTGACTCCTCCTCATGCTGTGAGCCAGGGTTCAAGAGTACTTACATTAGGGATATTCCTTATTATGCTCTTGAAAATCTGGTATGATTATTATTGCTTTAATTGGATCTTTTTTGGAATGTGGGTTTTCAAAAATATTGCATTTCTAAGACCCACCAGTGATAAAGGTTTGAAGTGACCTTTACTTTGTGAGAATTCTGGCAGAGAAGAACTACAAATATGAAGAAGGAGACTGACTGTTTGCATCATCAACTAATAAACTCCTTTACAAGTACTATTTTTCAGTAATTCCTTTTTTATTTCAACATCTGCTTTAGTACCTCACGTGAGGCTCCTTGGTTGCTCTGTGATTAGAGGAAAGAACTCACAATTTCCCTCTCTTCATAACTGCCTCTGCTAATGAAAGCACTTTTAGAGATAGAAGTACTGCTAGCACAACACAGGAAAGTATAAAAAGGTACAGAGGAAAGCAGAGCAATGTATGTGGAATATGCATGTGATGGTCCTTTTCCCATCCATTCTTTCCAATGATACGTACCCACTGTTCTCATCCTCCTCTCTTGTTTAGCTCCTCAAATACTGTTTACTCACACCAGTTCTCACCTCAGAAGAGCTGAGGATGGAGGGCTAAACAATAAGTAGAGAGAAATAAGAGAATAAAAAAAAAGCAGATAAAGGATTAATTCTGGCCAGCAAAGATTCCTATCCCCCAAAAATACAGGCAGTGGACAGAAAGAATCAATGTCTCCTTCATGGGGACAATTAAAAATGTTTGTTTCCAACTCATGCATAGTCAGGGTCACCCACTACCATCGAAATTTAAACTGAAGTACCCAAAACCTCTAAAAAATCAAAGGAAGAAGATTTAACAAGGTTAACTTTAACTCTGCCCTCTATACTAACGCCGACAGTACATTTCTACTAGTGATGTTACAGAACAGCACAGGAACAGAGAACAAGCATTACGGAAAAGCAAGACACATTGTGCATTAAGCACAAGCAAACAGAAAATCACTTAAGCATGGTTTCCACTCTGTCTCTGAATCTACTACTTATCAAACAGCCTCCGCTTGCAAACTTCATCACTTCTCCCTTGTACAAGAATATTCTTCTTAAACTCCTTTTACTTACATATTACTACTGTGTCGATCCATGTCATCCATATCACTATTACGTTGTCCTTCACAATGACAAAATGGCATTCTGTTTTTCTTAGTGATATAGAATTCAGTACTGAAAATGGGATATGCTTTGTTCTTGATTCAGATACTTACAGGTAGGTGTCTAAATATGAACAAGTTCCCACTATTGTAAACAAAGACTTAAGTGTAGAATTGGTTGCTTAAATACAGGCATCCAAAGCCATTTGAGAAGCTGCAGGGTACCCATGACACATTCACGGAGATGACATACAGCACAGGCTCTATGGAAAGAACTTGCAATCTTAGTATTAGTTGCACACCAGGGGGATGCACTAGGCCATCTCAAATGGCACTAGACCCATTTAAGGAAATGAAATCTGCCCTGACGTTCTTGTAGACGCAGCAGAATATCCCATCTGGCTCCACTGCTCCAATATTCATCTGGTCCTGTGTCATATTCATTAGCACTGTGTGCATGCCTCAGATAGGCCAGGGCATCTCAAATAGCATCAGGCACCTACGTTTAGGCAACTGAATCCAATCCCACCCTTACACATCAAGTTCCTTTGCAGACACTTATATTTAGGTGACAACAACTGGTGCTAAATCCCAACCCCAGACTTCCAAGATCTTATGGCCTTACTACATCATTCACAATGACACTGACAACATCCTTCAATCAATTCCCCATTATGTGGTACATTTGTATTTAATATGGAGCACCTATAAGGCATACGCTGAGAGCTCAAATACTTGACATACAACACAATTCCATTTTCTTTTAGGTGTACTACTCTGTAATTATTATAACAGCACTGTTCCCTCTAGCTACTGTGTGATTCAACAGGGCAGCATTAGAATATTTGGTAGCATACCAGCATATGTTTTTCATAATTTGAAGTTAGTATTCATCATTTGAATGAATTCAAATGAAATGAAATTCACTGAAATGAATTCATCATTTTCTGGTGTTCTACATGTACTGTACTGTATGAGGTATGAAAATAACTGAACTCAAGAACTGAAAGGGCTCTTGGCAACCCTTACTGAGCTGTAGACTTTTGGACAGCTAATGTACACTTAACTAAGGATCGCAAATCAACATTACCACCAGACCATGAAAGTGCAACTTTGCCAAAAGGCAGAGACAGGCAGAAACCAGGACAAACTCCCTTACTGCTCTTACAGCTTTCTCTTTCCCATTGCTGCCTGCACCTAGTCCCAAATAAGGTCTCAATGGACAGCTATACAGCTTGCCTACAAAAAAACAAAACTTGGTCATACAAGGAGAAACAGGTCCTCAAAAACTATTCATTACCGTGGGGCCTTAATGGTCTTCTAAGATGTTTTTCCACATCAGCCATCTGGAATCACTAGCAGTTTTACATGGATTCTGGTCATTCTCTTTTTGTTCATCTGTTTGTTTTTTATTGGTCACTAGTTACAACTGTCTTGGGCAAAACACTTTACATTTAATAATTATGCAGAGACTAGAATGCCGCACAGAGGAGAAACTATGCAACAAGCAAGGAGAAAAATGAGGTTTCAGGAAAACGAATGTGGAAAGTGAAAGTACAGACAGAAGGGAAGAAGGGAAATGAATATGGGAGAAGGAAAAGACATGGCAGGAAAACACTATTACAAGGGAGAGCAATGGAGAGGAAAGAAAGAACTATGAGAAGAAACTGGGAATTTATAAAATGGCAGAAATTACAAAGTCAGACAGAAAGAGAATGAGCACATTGTGAAGTGCAAACAAACAAGTGAAACGGAATAGATAAAGCCATACTACCAGCAAAACTGGTAGCATCTGGGTACAAAATTGGCAGGGCTGAGAATGGCAGGTGAAAACTGGAGGAGAACCAAAGCAGGAGGAGAACCAAACACAGATTCTTGAAGACTGATGACAACAGCATGTGAAAACGCTATTGGAAGTACTGGGTAAATGAATAACAAATCAATATGGGGAAACTTGACAGCAACTTTGCAAATCGAAATAAATTTGTTGATCATACTATTGTCCATGAATTATGTTTGCAGCTCTACACGTAATAGAAGCATTCAGAGAGACCAAAACTACCGTACCAGAGGGAGCAGGGAGGAGAGATGGAAAGATGAATCTTTCCTACAGAAAGATAGAAGTTCTTTTTTATTATAGGCATATATATTTATTATTTCTTTCCTCAATACTTTTCAAGCTATATCACACTACAATGAATTTATTGATTTAAGTTAGCACCAGGCACTTTATAATGGAAGTAACGACCCCAATACATATTTGGAGAATTAGTCGCACTTGATAAGTCAGCTACTTCATGTTACTGTCAAAGATACATTCCTCAGGGGTCGATATATTTAAGCTCAGAGTTACTGTTGATGTTTAATTAATTAAAGTATATCAGAATGATATTAATATGACTAATATAGCATCAGTTTTATTGATTTTTTTAATTTTAATAGGTTATTAGAAATGTAAAATATATTATTTAGTTGTATTATAACTGTTCACGGATTTAATTTAGACACTGAAGTACAGACTTCATGTTGATAATGCTAATTATCCATCATTTACATTATCTTAATGTATCTCCACAAGCAAAAATGAACTTTTAAAATGTTTCTACAGATGATATATGTATTTCATCTGTACATTCATCAACATGTAAAATTTATTTGAAAACTGACGCTTAGGGAAAAGCACATTATTTCATATAAAACTTTCTTTAATGCATTTCTTAACTAATATAATTGTCTCTTCAGGCAAAGAAAATGTATTCTTACCTTAATGGTTTTATTCTCTCTTTTTTTTTTTTTTAGATAAAGTGGAAAGCCTAAAGACCGCAATGTCAAAAAAGACATTTCATTGCAAACATTCTGAAAGCCAAAAAGAACTCAGGATATCAGAACCAAAACTCCAATCTGCAAAGCACTTGAACATTTGCCTAACTTTAACCCCTTGCTTCAGCTTTACCTGCTCCAAACAAGGGCATGCTTCCATGTAAAGAATGGACCAAAGCAGAGAGTTAAAAAATTAATATGTTAATCATGGATTATAAAGCTGTAACAATCTCTGTGATCCTCTAATCTGACCCGCCGTATAGTAAAGGACAGAGGATTACCCTGACTTTGTTCTAGTTTGAGTTATGTGCTTCAAAATGCTTTATCACGGCCTGGAAATCATTTTCTTCCTCCAGTGGAAATTGTTCAGAAGATATTTAAAAAAGATTTACTGTGTTTCCTTGTAAGTACACTACAGTCACTTTTTAAAATTGTTTCAAAAATGAAAACAGTATAATTAGTATCAAATGGAACAAACTAATGGTCCTTCATTGTGTCTCACTGATATTCATATCTTGCTGTATGAGACATATATAAATCAAGGTTTAGATGCTTATCAACATTCATAGGTTTTCTAACACTCCTGTTTAATTTTTCAGATAGCAGCAGAGGATTATTCATGACCTTGATGTGTTCTGGTACTGCTGTTTTTAAAATAACATGATTTAAAGGATATGTAGGTTTTTCCTGATTAAAAGAGAAGCTCTCTCTTTCACAAGAGAGTCATACTATACTGGTACGCAACATAAAGGTACTGGGATCCTGTCAGTCCTGATCAGCCCATTGCCCTCATCTGTATTATGAATAGTCATCATAAATGAAATTGGAAGCTCTCTTCACTAAGCTGCTAAATTTCATCCTGGCCCTTGCGGAAGAGGGTCTAACACAGGAGGAATAAGGAGTTCTAGCCCTCTCACCTACCAGCAGTAATTGATATTTTGATAAATATACAAAGAATGAACTAGACCAGAAATACGTATGTATTATCCATGCATGTTATTTATTCTCTATCAAAAGCAACAGGGGGCAGATATCAATTGTTCTAAACTAACTTGACTCTAGCTAAAATCTGTACACATACTGAGATGGATATTTTGCTCATCATAATAGTTGAGAAATTTGTAAACTACCTTAGGTGAAACCAGTGTTAAAGAAAAAACAAACCACCACCACCAACAGTAAAACTACTCCAGGTGTCTTGCACCATCTGAGATCCTGCAGCATATCCAAACTACCCCAGCAGGGCCAGCAGATATAACACAGAAGTAGCATCTGTAACCCAGGTCAGCATCTCAGATGGGGCTAGATCCCTGCACATAGCCAAATGAACCATATTCAATGTGTTAACTTTAATGTGGGCTGAATAGCACTCCAGTAGTTTGCCTAGGCTCACACTGCCTGGACACCTAGTTCACACTTAGGAGTACATACTTGCACTTAGGTGCCTAGTTGGAAGAGGAATCCAGTCTTTATTTAATTTTCACTCATGTGGTGGGAGCCAGAGTAGAAAGGAACTGCTCCTGATATAAATAACACGTATGTGCAGAATCCGGGTCTTATGGAGCACCACTTATACAGCAGTACTACAGAGGCTTAGTACATACACTAAAACACTGGGATGCTACACAGGATAGTAGCTCATAACAGTTTGGGAGCTCTCTACTTATACTCACTACACTTATATTCCAGGTGCCAGCAGGTCCCTTCCAGGACCACTTTCGGGCCTTGCAGGAAAGAACAAGGAGGCAGCACAGAAAAACTGAGTGGCTTTAAGCAGTTCGTGAGCCCTCTAGTGGGCTTCAAGCATCTTCTACAGGTAGAAGCCATCCCAACCTTAGCAAAGTAGCTGAATAGATGCAAACTTGGCCTTGCGTTTTTGCGCATCATTTGGCCAAGCATGACTGTTTGAAAACCAGTGCACAAAGTCCAAAGTCCATTTGAACAAGTAATAGCTCTTCATGGTGCATATGTTGGACAAAAGTAAAACCCGCAAAAGAGGTTTAAGCAAATCACAAAAATTAGAAGACCTAAATTAATTTTTTAAGCACAATTCAGATGAGAGATTTTTTTGGAGGTTCGATTCCTCCAGCAGAATTCATAGGTGACTGAAATTAAGAAACTTTGTCATATCTCTCCAGTTATTTGAAATACAAATATTTGAAATGCAAATATTTGTTTGCAACCTTGCAGAAAACAAACAATGACTTTGGGACATCACTGTCTACTACCTAATAACATTAATCATTATCTTACTGTTATTGTAGTACATGATAATTTGCAGTTACAGGCTTTTCTCCCCCCCCCCCCCTTGAAACTGTAACATACAGATCAGGAAGCAGTAAAAGCTAATAGGAGAAAAAAAGGGAAAAAGTATGAGCAGGTTGTTTCTTCATCTTGGTATCACTCCAGGTAATATAATTCCCCCCCAAAAGGTAATTTCTTCTTAAACATATTCTAAAATCTGTTTTGTGTTGTTCGGGCCAAATTAAGTCTGAGGCAAAATAAGTACAAGGGCCAGTAATGGAAAGACCAATGCAAAGGGTTGATACTCTCACAGTAATTGGTTCTTAAAGAATGCAATCTAAATTCCTGGAAATCAGTACGATCTGTGAGAAGTTCACTTTCACATTATTGAATAAAAAATATGACAAAGATATAAACACAGCACATCAGTCTTGACATTAGATTTCCTGAAGTTTAGTGGTTTACATTTTGCAGTTAACATTGTTTAAAGCACTATCAGCCATATAATACCAGGTTTACAATGTTCTGAAAATTCAAGAAGCCATCCTGGTTTATCAGGGTTGTAATTTATGCTTTAGAAAACAGCATGAGAACACATTTACCTAAGAGGATAGATGTAATTGGGAATCATTCCAGGGTTTTTTGCTTAAAATTACATACATTAAAAAAAATACTACTTAATTACACATTTAAAGTACCTAGTCAGTTTGAGTAAATGCAGTAAATTAAATGTAAAAGAAAAAAAGATCATTTTTACAGTAATATATTCATACATTTTGCATAAGTAGTATTATTTATGCAAAAGACCATAACAAATCCATCCTAGCATATAATTAGTGTACATTTTTAGCAAGTATGCTATGCCTATGTAAAAATATTCTCAGTAATTTGTTGGAAATAAATTGATGCTGATGTGCCATGAAATAACTGATTTAAGTCTTATCTTGGCTTCTTTTCTTCCCATATTAAAATGATTTTGTTTATCACTATAGTTTTATACATATGGAAAAAAGGAGCCTTTAAGAAAACTCTGAACATTGGTCCAAACAGATCTTTAACTCTTTCCGTAATAGTGCAGAAGCTACAATGATTCACTGTTATCTATGCAGATCAAAATGCCTACTTTTTTCAATGCACCTTACTTACCAGAATCTCATTCCTGCTCAAAAGATAAAAATGAAACTAAAAAGCATTCCAACACTTGAGGGCCAAAACACACAGGCAACATTGTATGTCAATCAGGAAACCAGTTCTAGAGCCAATGGTCTCACAAGACAAAATTCAGTCTTCCTCTTTTTTTTTTTTTTTTGTTCAGGTGACTGAATAACTTTTCACTATCTAAATTATTATGAATATCCAAATTAAAAAGATATTGAATGAGAGAACAGTCATCCATCATTGTTTGCAAACCATAAACTTCCACTCGTATCCAGTGTTTTTATTCTGTTACATAATGTTTGCAGGCTGCAAATGTAAAATACGTTTGATGCTTCAAACAGATTGTGAAATATGATCAGTGATATGAGCTTATACAGTGTTATCAGAAGTCTTACATTATTTAGTATTTTCTTTAGACGCCCATTTACACATATTTATTCTACAATCTCAACTTTAATCTGAAAAAGAACCATTCTTACTACAAAGGAAAAAAACAAGGAAAAAACAAGGAAAAATTTAAAAAAAAGCTAAGACCCACTGCAAACATTAAAGTCATTTTTAATACAATTTTGTGATTTGGGGCTTCTGATTTATAACTTTTGACAATACTCCTAATTTCATGAAGGCTGTTAAGCTATTTGTATTCTACCCCTACATTCCTTTTTGTTACTGTTTATGCAAAGCTCAGCATGACAGTAGCGTATACATATTAGTGCATCTCTGCACAGGCTGGGGAAACATATCTCTGCATTTTTACTTGCTTAATATCTTCACTTAGTTACTTTGCTCTGCAAGAACATGCATGAATTGAAGTTCATAGATGTGTCTGCAAGTTGCACAGTATGCACTGTGAAACTCTTCTCTGTTCATTAATATAGTTGCAAGAATTTGTCTAATATGTCCCCATCTGAAAATCTGTCTAAAGTTAGCCTCTCAATAGGTACAGAAGAACTAGAAAATGTAAAGCAAAGATAGAGATGGCAAAGTTAAGCAAAGGTATGAAGCAGCTTCAGTTTGAGAGGAGATTAGATAAAGACATTTCAGCTGGACAATGAAAATGTAAATTCAATAACATCACAGAAATGGTGAAACTCCTGAAAGGACTAAGCACCAAGGTAAGAACTAAGCACCCTCTACTTGAGTAGAGGGACATTAAATGAAACTATCAGGTCATTTGCCCACAAAAAGCAAAAGGAGATACTTCTCCACATAGCATGTAGGCAACACTGAAATTCATTGCAACAGGATACTACAGAAGCCAAAAGTGTGAGTTCAAAAACAATTAGATGCATCTAGGTAAGATAATCCAACAACATCTATTATAAACAAAGATACAAGGCCCAGTTCAGGAAGTCCCCATGTCGCAGACTGCCCGCAATAGAGTACATACCAGTGGAAGTATCGCTGTATGTTAGTATGTTATGACCTGTACGCAGATCTTGTAGCATTTTCTAAGAACTCCCTACTGACCATCATTTGACACATCGACACATGATTGGGGCACCCTGGGTCTGACCTGGTACCCCAAGGGTTATGACACTTTTTAAAAGCCTGGAGTACAAGCAATTAGATTAGACTATAAGATTACATGAGTAGCAATACTGGTGCTAAACCAAGATCCTTCAAGCCCTGTATCATGCGTCTGACACAGTCTAATGAATATAACCATGATTAAAAATCTACTAAATGCAGCACAATCACACAATAACACTTCCGCAACACCTGCTCCACATTTCCAGCAATCTGTGTTTTCAGGACTTTGTAAACTACATTTGTGTCTTACTGTTTGACAGTCCTTGTGGGAATTCTCTTGCAGGAACTCAGTCACTCTTTGAATCTCTGCATACTTTTGGTCTCCAGACCCTCCTATGTAAATGAACTCCATGATTTCATTATGCCCTTTATGAAAAATATTTCCATTTGCTCGATTTTATACCTGCTACCTGATAATTTTATTCAATGATCCATGGTACTTATGAGAAAAAGTGAATAATCATTTTGTACTCCTCTCCAGCCTGTCAGTCATGATTTTATATGCTTCTACCCTATCCACCTTTAGTCACTTCTTTTTTCTTACTCAGGTGTTAGTCTATTCAGGACTCCTTGCACAGACATCATTCCATAACTTTGATCAAACCTGTCATCCCTCTCTGATGTTTTATAGACCTATCTAACTCCAAAATATACTTTCACAGTTGTAACAGCCAGTTTAGAGACCATCCCCAGCAGGCCTGTCTTTGGACTTATCAAATCTGAATTTCGTCCACTGTTTTATTGTTTACCTTCTCAGTATCTTAAGATTTGAGTTCACTTTCAAGTATACCACCCTGAATAAATCAGTATCACTAGAAAACTTTGATATCTCACTATCCACCTCACCTTTATGAATATACTAAGATGAACAGTTGTGGAATTCCATTATTCCAATACTGACCAACACTATTGACCATTATTACTATTTCATTTCATGCCTATTCTTTGTTTCTTATTCTTCAGTCAGTTACTAATCTATGGGAAGATCATTCTTATTCCACAGAAGCTTAATTTCTTATTGAAGATTTGCTCAGGAATTCTGCTGAAAACTTTTTGAAAATCCAGGCAGAGTATAATAACTATATCAGTCTTGGTCTATATGCTCCCTTACTTCTTTCAGAAAACTTTTAGCAAGCTGTGAGACATAACTTCTTCCCACAAAAGTAATTTTGAATGAATCCCACTACATTATATTTCTTCATGCATCCACCAACTCTGTATTATTTATTCTATTTATTCTATATTTTTTATTCTATTCTATTATAGTTTCCAGTAATTTGCTTGCTCATCCATTGGTAGCAAAGCACAAACAAGTATTATGTGCATTTACTCTACTGTGCCCAGAAGTTTCTATCTCCTTTATAAGTTTAACTCTGTATTTTTCTATATCAGCACAGTATTCATCTTTATCTTTGTTAGTTTTTAACTGTCTCAAACAGATTTTCTGAGAATACTCTCTACCAGAGTAACTACTTAGATGATCCAAAATACCCTCCACTTTAGCCTTTTAAGCAAACAAATGCATGTTCTCTTGGCACGGTTATATTTAAATTCTTCTCTCTTAAAAAAAGAAGTCCAAACAGAACTTAAAGATGCTTCTTTCTAAAAAGAGATAGAATATATTTCTATCGAGGTTTTAGCTTCATCTAAGGGCTCAGATGGATTAAGAAAGAAACAGCAGAGTCATCTGAATCAAATTCTTTTACTGTGTGTAATATGAATGATGACTGAGTAGTTAACTACTCAAAGTATGACTATTTTCACATTTCTGTGAAACAACAATATTGAATAAGAAACACTGAAGTCATGGTCTAAAATGAAAATAAGAATAATAAAAAAAAATCACCAGTGCATAAAATATACCACTTCTTTCTTCTAAGAATAAAATGGATTAAGACATCAAAAAGAAAAAAAAAATACCCCAAGCCTAGGTACAGACACAACTTAACTGCACRTGGCAAAGGTCAGTTACAACAGAAAAATGCTAATCTTGCATAAAAGTTAAATGAATCATTTCTGATACAGAAGCTGGAGAACAGTTTATTATCATATCCTATGAATATCAACTATCCATGCAGTAATATGATTCTCCCCATTATAGTATTATGAAAGACAAGCCGATGACCCATTACCAGGAATAGAGCATTTTGTACACAGCATACCAAGTTGCACTTTTAATCAGGACAGGAATTTTCACGCTAGCTTTAGTCTAGGTAACACTAACATTTCGCAGTGAAGAAATGGCAGCCCTGACGGCAGCATTGGCAGGCAAATGCAGTTCATGAGTATGGATTCCATCAGTCTCATAGCACATGCTGAAACTCATGCCACCGCATCTTCCCTGTGCTAGTTACTAAGGCTAGTATGGCTCTTTGCACTGTAGCCAAACTATCTTGCTGAGTGAGCAGCAAAAGACATCAGGTAAAAAAGTCTGACAGCAGAATCTGACAGCAGAAGCAGCTGCAAACCTGGAAGCACTTGTGAAGGCAGTAAAAATGAAGTTACTCAGGTATCAAACCTAAAAACTAAAATTCGCACCATCTCCTTAAAAAGAATTTAAGCAAACTTTGGTTTACCAGAAAATTTAGCGTGGCTTGTAGACGTCATGACTTCTCCAGACATTTCAACTTTGTTTTGTTCCAGTTTCTGCCAATGTTGTTCACTTTAATGGGTGCTCCTTAAGTGAAGTCACAAGGGCCCTATAACAAGGATTGCCCACCCAGCTAAAAAGGTTGAGTGCCCCTGGATTAAGCTAGTAGATTTTACTGTGGATGGCTAAGGTTACATTCATCAACAGTCTTCATAGCTCATTTGACAGGGAATACTCACGAAGCTTTGGTGTCTTGGTCTCTTGCAGTCATTTGAGCATAAAAGATCCAAGAATCATAACTATGTTTTGTTTGAAAAGTGTGCAAAGTATTTGTGACCCTGCAGAAACTCAGAATAATACAGATAACAGTGAGTTTTAATGTGGATTTCCTGCAAAACGAGAAATATCAGCACATAATCATCTCTTGCTACTACAAGATAAATTTGACTTTTTTGATTGCTATGCAAGAAATAACTTGACCCTTTTAAGTGGAAACTGATGACAGATATAATGATGGAAAACATTTCCAAAAAACTGGAATTCTAATAATTTCTTTCTTTAAAGTTATGTTATCATGAACTTCTCTAAGATTTACTGATATTTAAGATGTGATTGTTTTTATGAGTACAACCTTTGGATAACCTGTAGATCACACTGAACAACAGAATATAATGATATTCTATATTCGAATCTGCAAGTGTTCTTAGATTTTATTTGTAATAAGAGATGCTGCACCACAAAAGTAGGCATTGGCTTCAACTTTGCCATTTGTTATTCCTGTTTTTATGTTTTATAAAGTATGTGAAGTCTTCCCACTTGAAATATTAGGAAGAATATTTATGATTGGGAAATATTCAACAGAAAACGTTTACTACAGCTAATGAATGTTTCAAATATTAAGGTGAAAACTGTTCCTTTCCCAAAAATTCTTAAATATCTTCTCTTTTAATTGCAATCCTTTATAATGTCATGTGTTTTGTGTACCAAAACTGCAAGGTCATTTCATGTTAAAACTGATTATCAATGTAGAAATCCATTTAACCATCAAATGCTGATATTAACTGGGGAATTAGTTAATCATCTGGCAATGGTTAAGCAATTTCTTGTCAAGCTCATAAAGACAAGAATGAGCTCTCCAAGAATGCGAAGAAAAATGGACAGTAACTCATTTGATAATTACCTATGTTAAGAATCTTTTTAAAGACTCTAACAATTATTTAACTTAAAAAGGCTAACATTTGAGATAGGAAATTCTGTATAAAGCATCAAAAAAAATCAAGCTTTCACTGCAGCAATGTTTCTGCAACCTGAGTTATCACTAAGTCTGAGTTTGGGTAAAATTTTGAAAAACATGAAAACCATTGAAAAGTGCTAGGTGCAGATTTTTTAACAAATTCTTTTTTTTTAAGTGCATACCGAGAAGGTTTCTAACCTTCACTTCACTTTAATAATACAACTTGTTTCTGATATGTCTTCACAACTCTCACGGTAAGAACTCTGATATCTCAGTTTTGCTGTGACCATATATATAGTCAGTCTTCTATCCTCCCATGTAGTTCTTTGCAAGCTGTCAGTTTGGTTTGTATCCATCACTTTATCCCAAGTCTCATTTTGGAGGGAAACAACAGAAGTACAGAAGACAGAAAAAGTCATTTCATTAGAGCACTACTGGGCTTCTTCAGAATCTGGCAGTAATTTATGCTTTAAGTGGACTGACAATTACTTCTATACTTAATCCCAGCTTAGGTCGTGTCACATGGCTCTGTGAAAAGGTAAAAGAGATGCAAGGATAAAGGAAGTGATCCTCTGGCTCTGTGCACAGCTTTTTGCTTTGCCATATACTTCATGTAAGTGTATCTATTACGTTCTTGCACAAGGGAACCCTCCTCGTTAGAGGTGGTAGCAAGAAAAGAGTTTTGTGTACAATTGACCACAGACTATCAGATTCAACTAATCCTACTCAGACATTTAAAAGCTAGATGTCTGGTCTAAACTACTCCTTGAGGATTTCTTTGCAGCTAGTGGAGAGTATCTTTAGCTCATAATTCATATCAAACTAAAATTGATGTCTAAGGTGGGATGACTCACACACATTAGATGCCTATCTTTTGCTCTCAATTTAAACATCTGATTTAGACTGGATGCTTGCTTTTTAGGTGACTCAGATTATACATTATGAAATCCAGCCCACAACATTAGATGACAAAGCCAAAAAAAAAAAATCAAGTATATGGAGCAGAAATTCAGAAAAGATAGAGAAGGGTCTGTGCTACTGTGTAATGCTCCATGTCTGGAATACATTCGCCCAATACTCAAGCATGATGAAGTGAAAAGGGAACAACACATGGGTGAATGGGGTAACCTCACCTAAGCAAAAAGGATAAAACCATAAGGCTTGTTTAGTCTAGCAAAACAAAAATTGAAAAGAGATATCTTTGCTCTCCAAAATTTCATAAGGCTGGAGAAGACCTTTGTAAGTTGAAGAGTAACATAGACACAGAAATGCATTAGCATGAACAGTTAGAAATTAGAAGGCCTGCTTTCACCATTAAAGCAATGACATTATGCAATAGGGCAATGGTAGGCCAAACGTGTTAATTATTTTTAAAATACAGTTGAGTATGCTTACAAAAGCAGTTGCAAGGCATTCTGCCTGTGACAGATATTGGACATGCTGATTCAGGAGACATAATCTAGTCTTACACTCTTTAGCAAACAATTAAAATTCTGCTTACTCCCTATATACATTCCCTATATTCCTCTAAATTATAACAAACTATTAATAACAAAAACTCCAAAGCACACTGTATTTGCTTAAAAGTGTTTATGCATAAGAATCATGATACCTTCTCACTAAAGAATTACCAGTTTATTATACTTCTTCATATGAAGTATCACTTTTATGGAGATGTCTCTATGTAAAAATTAATTGCATTGTACAGTATTAGATTTTATATGTGACTCGAAATTTATGTTGTCTTTTGGACCTCCCTGTTAAAGAAAAGAGGAGGAACTGTGTACTGAAAAACACAAGAATTTAAAGAGAAACTGGTAGAGATTAATGGTAGTTGAAAATATGCTTGTCTCTAATGAACTCAGGGGATTATGAATAACTAAATTAAAACTCTGTAAGAAAACATCTAAGGAAAAAGACATAAAAAGCATTTCCATGTGCATTAAACAGCATCTACTGTGTATTATGCTGAATACATTAAAAAATTATATCCCAGATCTGTGCTGGAGGGTTATGTTACTATCAAACACAAACTGCACAAACTGTGCAACATTACAGCCACCTGTCTGTTCACCTGTCTCTCTCTCTCTCTCCAGAAATTCTTAGAAATTAAGAAAGATTCTTCTGGTATCTATTTGTATGCATACCCTCATGTTAAAAGCAAGTTCAAAGGAGCTGAAAGGTGGACTATGCATTAACAGTAGCCTTGTAATAGTCTTGCTATGCCTTGCACAAAGTGTTATTAGAGCAATTTGGCATGCGATGATTTTACAAAAGTCTTTAAAATGTAAGATATAAAAGATATTTCTTGTACTACTACTCTGACATTATTATAAGTGCATAAACAGAATATCAAGTAACAGTAGTCTGAATGAAGGAAGAGCATTTTTTGAGTCATTTCCCCTTGTTAAATCATAGTAAAGATATAAAAAATTCTATCACAGAAAGCAACTATCTACCCTGGTAAACCTTTGGAAAATTCAAAAACTCTGAACCTACAGTAATCCTAATCTGAACAGCTAAACGCAGTTTGAAGTTGTCATAGTGTGTATCCAATTATAATCAGCATTATGATAATGGCACTGTCATTAATCTGTGCTATTTCTCATTATTTCTGGAGACATTGATAAAAGCAAAACCTTGAAGCTATTTACAAGAGACAGGACATTTCAGCAGTTGTATTGCTCAAAATTCTACATTATATTCCCTGCTTCCAGTAAATTAGAGTTTTGTCAGTAACTTTTCAACTGATTTTTTTTTTCACTTGTTATCTGGTTGACGTGAATTTTTTTTAAAAAGCATGCAAGAACTGTCAAGCATTCCAGACTGAAATGAGACAGGGAAAGGGAGGAAATGCTTTGCTTTGCCAAAGTCTTATTAATTCATTCTACAATTTTATTAGATAACTCATCACTTCACACTTTGGAGCAGCAATTTGAAATGCGTATGCAAAGTTGCCTTTTGTAGTTCCACAAAAAGAGTACTGAATCTGAACAAAACTCAAACCTCTGGAGGACTTCTGTCCTTACGTATTCTGTGGAACTGAATTCAGCAACTAAATGCTCCGAGAAATCCACCAGTACCTGAATATGCCCTGGTTCAAGGCTACTGCAGTTAAGAACAGCATCCCCCCATAGTAAGTCTTCACAGCTGCTTAGTATGTCAGAAATGTTGCTGCTCCCAGACACTATGAGTGGGATTCAAATATTGGTCCTGGGGATTTGGCTTTCAGGTTGGAATTAAATGTATATTTGAAGGGAAAGTCTGTTGGAAAGAAGATAATGACCTGATGAACTGGAGAAAGGAACATGTATGGGACCAATAGGGATAGCTTTTTCATGGAAACYACACCTAAGAGGCAGGAGAAGGAGTGGGAAGACAGGGGAAAAGAGGTGGAAGATCAGGAGGAGTACCAAACAAATCAGGTAGAGAAGGAGAGCTTGGCATCAAGTAGCTAAGAGAGGAAGAAAGTAGGCAAGCCTGACATTTGGAAGCTGATGAACCTTCTGAGTACCTCTGCTCCTTCAACATATCCCAGAAGCCTTCATCCATTCCCATCCTGTGCCTCTTGTCAGGTCATGGTGGGCAGGTGGCTGGAAAAGTTCTCCCTTTTCAGGCATGGAGATCCAAGCGTAGAGATGAGAATGAACTTAACATAGTAATAAGATTTCCCAAAAAAGGGCAATGGGAAAAAGAGAAACACCACCAGAACTGCAAGGCTTATACTGGTCTAATAGCTTTTTATGAAAATGGTGCTGGTTGCTTCCTTCTCTGCTGCCCTGCATCCAGCATCTCCTGAGGAGAGGGGAAGACTGCCACTTGCCTCCTGTGGCAGTTCAGATTGGTAGCTTTGATTCAGATAAAGTTGTTAGAGTAGCAGAAACTGTTAAAAGAGGCTTTCTCCTCATCAGGTCTGAAATAAATAGAATGAGCCTGTGGCACCCAATATGTTCTCTAAGGACAGAAATCTTCTCTCAGGCAGCAACTTAACACGTGTCCCAACAAAATCAGTGAGAGCCAAATGAAACATAAACAACAATGACAAAATCTGTCCTTCCATAGGAAGACCGCTTTTCAGGAGATATCTTTCAGGATTTAAGTCCAGTGAATGTAGTGTTGACTTAATGGGTTGGGTTTTTTTTCTTTTTTTAAGTAAAAAGCAGGTTTCACGAAAGGAACTTAATGCAATTGTCTTAAATCACAGTGCTGAAACAGTTAACAAAACCTGTATTTGAGCATATTATCTGAAGAAAAGAGGCAAGGGAAACTGTTGTTTTTCATTTATCAACATCAATTAATTTAAATATATTTTTTTAATTTGATCTCCACACTATGATTGGCACTTGAGAGAAAAATATTATATACAAAAAATATCCACCTGGCAGACATTCCAAAAAAAGAAATTTAAAAAGATATAACTGAGAAAGAATAATTTTCGATCCACATGATGGAAAAAATGTTGGATAGGGAGATTGTGACCTCCCTAGAAGACAGAGAAAGAAACAGTAAGAGGAAGAGAAGGCAATAAAGAATATAATATGACTTTTAGAACACATGACCTCACTTCAGTTGTAGATAAATGTGGGCTGATATGCCATTAACAGTGTTATGATTTGGAGAAATGTCAAGACTTTTTTTTTTAATCATTCTTATTATAATTATTAAGACTAAGTTCAGCGTTTGCTTTTAAGACAACGAGAAACAAAAACTGCTGTCAACTAAATAAAAATAATTTATGGTCTTGTCGTTCATAGGATTTGGAAGATGTGAATGAAAGCATCACTTTGTTGAGACTAATGGACGAGATTTTTCAAGTGGCTATTGTATTGCACGAACAAACACAAAATGAAAAAAAAACATGAACTGATATCTTTGTCTTCAAAAAAAATCTTGTTTTTAGCTTATACAATAAAGCTGAATTGCAACTCTTTCCAGCTGTGATAAGTTTTGTTTTTCACCCCATAGATTTGGCAGTTTGAAGCAAGGTAGCACAGGAACTGTTGTGTTAAGATAAACTGTTAAGACAGTAACACACATCTGAGGTTCTACTACATACTACTACAGTCTAAAAATGTAATATCAATAGCTAGTCTTCAAGCCTGTTAGAAACCGCAAATCAAAGGAAAACAGTCTTATAAAAGACAACTGATTTACCTGAAAAGTCATGTATGTATAGACATAGTATGTGAACACACTTGTCTATGTGAACGTACTTGTTGATACAAACTAGTAAGTGCCTATGATGCTATGATAAACTTTGAAAATAATTAAAAATGGCGTAAGAACACTGATAACTAACTGAGTAAAAGTCTGCATATAATAATTTTGCACAGAGCTGGTTTCCATGACTTTGTTCTCCAAGTCCTGGAAGTCCCTTTCTCTCAGCTGTCCCTCTTGCTGTATTTCCTACTTCTAAAATCTCAGATTAGACTGCAACTCTGATTAGCATCACTCTCCTGATTCACATTTCCATAGGTCTTCACAGAGTGGAAATCTGACCATGCAAAGATCATCTACTCACAGAGTAATCTGTGACCCAAGAACAGTGACAGCAACAAACTTCAGAAGTGGGTATTTCAATGTAAATACCCTCCTCAGGTGATGATGGCAACAAATTTCTAGCCACAAGCAAACACAGCATTGCAGTATCAGGTTACCACATCACAATTCCAAAATCATCCATAATTTAATTTCTGTTATTAAAATGATTATCAAATTCAAAGCATGATATTACAATGTGATCTTTTTGATATTTCTGTAGCCTTCAGAAATTAAGTACTTCTTTAAGAAGTTTTGCTTTTCCATACTTTTTCCTACTGCACAGTATGTGTCTGTACTACCACACATGAACAAAAGCTTTCGTATCACACTGCTCATTACAGGCTTAAATGAACTGGTTTTAGACGTATGATTTTGACCTCATTATTACTATCCTCAATCAATGAAATAAAAATAGCAGTTGTCATAACATCATATCTTAGATACATTACTCTGCGAATCTGCAGTCAGTGTCTGCTCCTCAGCTGGTAAAACTTCCATTGAATATATTTGCTACTACTAAGCCTGATTAAATAATAATAGAGGGAAAAGGTTTTTAGAACTCAATGATCTAATCAAAATATCTCTGAATAAAGTGCAGAGAAAAAAATATCCTTCTCAGATCTTGTCTAAACCTTGGTCCACCTGCAAAATGCTGTAGAGAGGGGGAAAAAAGTCCTCACTGGGCAGTTACTATGCCACTGTCTAAACATGTCTTAACACGCTTCTATGTCACATGCTGCAAATGTTGCAACAAAAAAATCAGCATGGGTCTGAAGTGCTGCTCTGATGGGGAAAGTCATGCTCTGATTAAGATCTATGAGAATTTAAGAAATTCCTTTTCTTCAGAATGAGACTATTTCTTTTCATTTTTTTTCACTTTTATGACACTCACACTTACCTTAGAACGTGATGAACCATCCTCTGGAGATAACCTTTTCTCTCCACTGACTATGGAGGAAGCTAAGGCAACTACCTCAGACCTGATGCTTTAGACAACTTAATGCATTCTGTGCATCTAGTATAAATAAGGGGGGTTATCTATGACTGCACTGAACTAAGCAGAAGTTTCAGTTACATGTATTAGTTCATTTCCCTAGCTTTACATTTCCAAACATATTACTATATAATCACCTTGTTATTTAGATTTTTTTAAATGTACAGATGCTTTCTATTGACTAAGGCTTTAGTTTGTGCATATTTGTGAAGGTAACAAACTGGTATATGTATAACCTTCTTTTACAGGTACTAGTTATATAATGTATTTTATTTTTGAGTGATTTGAGTGACCAGTTCGTAAGACCAAAGACTATCATTCATGAATAGTCGAGAGCAGAAATATGTTCTCTTGTGATATGTGTTGAGTATTTTAGAATACAGAACAAAGTAGCAAACACTCGGGCAAGTTTGCGACAAGCTGGCCAAGCCAAAATTCTTCAAATTTTGCATTGTGCAAGTTTTTATCCAGATGTGCTAATTTATTTAGTCACGCTTGCTGAAAAGATTCTGACTGCTTTTTAATTAAGTTTTATTTTTATCACTATTTTATCATTTCTTTCTTTTTTCCCTGACAAGTCATATTATTAAATGACTCGATAGTGTCTTCAATACAATATTCTTTTCAGGTTAGACTACTCTTAAATGTTTCTGTTTTCTGAATGATTTCTCTCTACAGGATGCTGCTTTTTGATAGTGCTTTTATGCTTTATCCAAATATTCTTTCACTCATTTTACCATGTACTGAATTAAATTTCACAAGCAAGGGTTCTTCTTGATGCAATACGCAACTCAAGTTCATACCTCCAATTTCTATCATAATTTGCTTCCAATTAGCTTCATAATGTTCCCTGCACACCTGTAGAGCAGAGAAGATTTGAACAGAGGCAGAGTGCAGGCAGTCTATTTGAATCTTCAACAGCAGGTAAGGAAAAGACAGTATATTCCCTCTCTGTAGTCCTCTTCTGCCTTCCTTCATCCACTTTTCCTCCCCACAGATGCATGGAACAAGATTTCAGCTCTCATCCCTCCCACACAGCATGGGAAGGTTTGGGCAGGGAAGACTCTCAGAAGTTGAATGACTCATATCTACTTGCTCAGATAAAAATCTTCTTTCTAAGAGAAGACGGGTATTTGGCATTTCTAGATTTGCACTTAGGTATTCTATTTTTCCTGAAAGTAATTGCTTCAGAGTATCCTCAACTATGCTATGGATCTATAGCAAAGGATTGGGAAAGGATTTATTTTCACAAGATAAACCTGGCTTTTAGCAGGTTGTTTTTAGCCTGGTTTTCTATGGAAACAAGGCTGTGCAATCACACAGTCTGTGTCCCCTCTCCTTGTAATTTTTGAACTAACTAGCCCAGTTTCAAGCAAATGTGACTGAGAAGAGAGAAATCTCAAAGACAGTTAAGTTTTTATAAATTTTGTAGGAAGCAGCAGCTGGATTCTAGAGAGACCAGGAGTCTGCATTAACATGTGGGATGCTAACAATCTTATCAGCCCATTTCTGCTGTCAAATGTGGCAGTCTGAATATCATTACCAGAATATATGCATATTCAGAGATAAAAGAAGAAAAACTCTGTACTTCAATTATTAAAAAGATCCATAAGAAACTGGGTGTCTTTAGTTCTGGTTCTCTTAGCACTTTGTTGTTTTAACGAGATACCAGGCTGGTGAGGGAAAAATAAAACAAAAAAAGGAGAAACAGATTAAATAAAAAGCAAAATAATACAGAATCCATATTGCAGCCAGAAAGTATGTAGGTGGATTAAAAAGTTGATCAGCTACTATGGCACAAGGATTCAGGACAGAAAGCTTTTAAGATTACCTATTAAAGTAGAATTAAATCCGCGTGCACACATGCACACACAGGGAAGACTGTGAGCATCACAAACTTTTTCTATCACAACCAACTAAATTTGTGTTGAATGACCTAACTTTTGTTCAGATACATGTGGTAAAGCTGAAAATCATGCTCTATTTCCTATTTTCCAGACCCAAATAGCAATATAATGGTTCTTACAAGGATTCCCTCTCCAAACCATTCTTACAGTTCTCTGATGATTAATTTGAAATGGTCCACCATAATTACCTATTTTCCAGCCATTTTTCTGCCTGCCTGTTTCAAAAATACTTTAAAATACCCCCAAGTACACAGACTGATCCTTCGTTGAAATGCAGGAATTGACAAGGGGAAGTGGTATGACAAGTCATCTGTTACTCAAAGGAGTAGTAAATCTTCATTATATGCCCAATATTCTGCCAGTATTTACTGTAAATAAGACTGTTCTGTTTCAAGACTTCTCAAGATAGAAAAACGCTCAGCTGGAAGACTGCAAAATCTAAAAAGTATTTCTCAGCTAGCAGTTCCTGAAATATAAGTGATGTTTGAACCCTACCTGTTAATTCTAAAAAAAAGAAAAAAGTGAAAAAGATGAGCTTTGCTTTCATTCATTTTTGGAGCAACTTCTCTCTTTTTTTTTTCCTCTCTCATAGTATCAAATATCTTTTCCCTTGCATCCCCTCTGTTCATGCTGGGAATCAGGTGGATGCTGCCAGTAGGACTTGTTAATTCAAGGAGCTGCTGCTGTCCAATTAAACTTGCTGCCAGATCACAGACAGCCAGACACTAAGGTTGCTATTCTCCTTCCTAGTTCAGCAGTAAATGCAATGCCATTAACAGCACAGGCTGAGTATTAACCCACTCATTTGTAAGCACAGTTTAAGGTTAATCCACACTGGGTGAGATGGAGAAAAAAAAGAAAAAGAAGGAAGAAGAAGAAGAAAAAGAAAAAGAAGAAAAGAAGGAAATCGGGCATTTAAAATAGACTCAGGAAAAGCACAGGTGCCTAAATTAAAGAATGCAGTCCTGAAGACCTGAACGCAGATGCAAGTTAGCAAAAAGACCTTTTTTTTTTTTTAAGTTGAAAATTTSCTAGGTTTCTAAAATTTTACTTTAGTACATACACAGCTTTGCTCCACGTTTGGGAGTACTGAGAAGTCAGCATTTAGATAACTCAAAACAGAATGCAGAAATTAGGTCAGTAACCTTCTGCCTACCTTCTGTGAACAGCTGAATTCATTAGAGGCTATTACGACACACTCCACCACAACAAGCACCTCCAAAGCTGAGCGTTTACCAACACTTTTAAAATCTAAGATGTAGTGCTCCCATTCTGTACTTTTCAATAGCTTAACATAGCTTAACCTATTCTAAACTTATAGCCTGCAAATGTTAAGACTACAATAGACTATCTCAGTGTAAGCTACAGAAGATAACTAAGAAAAGCTAGCATATTCTCAGTAGACTTACGTTTGCTATACAGTACAAGGACACGTCTCAGCTGGAGAAGTATAAAAAAAATTTTCAAACTCTTGACTTAGCAGGTCAAGCATATACTCAGGTTGTTTCCAAGAGATGATGGTTCAGATCCTTTCTTTGCCTACTGCAATTCAAGCCTTATTTTTCTGCCGCTACCCTACAGATCAGGCAAAGCATCAGGCTATAAGAAATCAGGTATCAGCACTGTACTATAGTATCACAGAACAGACACTCAAACCAGGCTGAGAGAGGTCCGATTAAAGTCAGAGTGCTGAAACAAGCCTGGAGCTAGACAGTAATTAGCACAGAGAAGCCAAACGTACTTCCAGTGCTATCCCTCTCTAGATCTCTACAGACATCCACAAGGCAAAAATCTTCCCTAAAAACAGGAAGCCCCTACTTCCAAAAATATACCTAGGATCGCTCTTTACTTTTAGACAGCACCAGTAAAATCCAGCTGATGTTTCCAGTTCCCCTATATACAGTTGTCTACTGGTTACAGCACTTGTTTGTGAAGGGGGAGATCTGAAGCTTTATCCCTGACATCCAACTTTCTTGGAAAGTGTCTTCACCAGTGGGTTATTCTGGCTGGGAAAGAGCACCCTACAGCTTTTCCTCAGTCAAGAGGAGAAAGCAAAAGCAAAGAGCCTGATTTTGTCACTTAGAAGGCAGAGCCATCAGGTGAGAGAGAAGAACTAGGCTGCAGTTCCTTCTGTGATAACTGTTTATGAAATTTATTCAGCAACAAGTTAATATAAGGTACTAGATCACTCTGTAGGCAGGTTCTGAAACCTCATAGTCTCCCTATTCTCCCTATTTGTCATGCAGCAATTACGTTATCTCACACTTCTCACCCAAGTAGCCTACACTGGTCTCATGAATAGATAAAGAGTTGAGATGCCTAACACATGATTTCCAAACTTGGCATTTAAAGATTAGTCAGTGGCAATGCTCAGCACTGCAATAGCTAAATCTTATTTTTATTAGTTTTGGTCTTGAATTCCTCTCGTGACTGCAGAGGCAACTTTATTTTCAACTTCCCTGAAAAGGCCATCCCAAGAAACAGATGACATAACAACATTATAAGAAACAAAATTAGCAGTCATGAGAAATATAGAAGGCTTGAAATGATATATATTTATTCTTGCAGAGGTAGTACAGATATAAAAGCAGTGACATTGCCAATGGCATTTGAAAGAGGAATCTGCAGCCAGGGTTTTTAAAGACATGGAGGTCTGTAAGATACTGTACTTAACTCACTGCATGGTCAATTTGCCATTACTTAGAAAGGAACAAAAGGTGAAAGGTGCTGATGGGCAGTCAGCAGCCAGTACTTTCTCCCTTGTGATGAAGCAATGAGTTTACCAAGTTGCCGGGGGCCTCCTTTGTATTTTATGGACCCCATTTGAGCATTGGAGCCCATGTGTCCAATCCTAACAGTAAGACTGACTTCAGATCTAGAAAGAATTGACAATATATGTCACCTAACAGAAACGGTAGGAATAATATAAAGCTCTTATTTTTATAAAATATTTAAATACTTATTAATTTCATATTTTAACCCCAATATATTACACAGGATATAAAAGACTTCAGGTAGTATGAGAAGGAATTAAAAGATAACCAGAATGCACAGTCTAGTTATGAAAGGAATGAGCTGACCTTCACAGAAAGTGGTACCACCTCTATGCAATTTATGCAATCAGTTACAGATTGTTCCTTTCATTGTGCAGTACATTTATTATTTGTATTTTAACAAAACCTAGTGTCACTGATCAGGGCACAAGGTTTCATCAGGCTGGAAGAAACAGTACCACATTCACACAGCCTTTATGATCTGTATAGAAAATGAGACACAACAGTTAGATCCAACAGTCAGGAAAACAGAATTTAAGCACTGACTCAGAGTTACTGTGGTCTCATAAGATTTCTCTCTTGATAGTATTTTAATCAATTGCTCTTGAACTTGGGCAATACATTTGCTGTATTTCCCAAGCTATTATATACACTGCCTTTCAAGCTATTATAATTCATAAATGGACCTCACATTGTCCTCACAGTTATTACTAAATCCAACCACAAGTGACCATTCCACTATCTATTCCACTGTCTCTATAGAGATGATTGTGCTTCAAGTTTGAAAAAGGATACCGAGAAGTTTAACAGGAAAAAAAAAAAGGACACTTAAAGAAATATTTCATAAACACACCCCAGGGCTGTCCAGGAGATGAGGCTCAGGAAGCAAGAAAGACAGACTGCAATATTTTAAGAAGGTAAAAGGAGCTTTGTGTGATAACACTAATTATAAATCCCAATTTAGGAAAGACAACAATTTTAACTTTTGCCCTGGGCTCTTTGGAATGTCATTGTGCCCCTTGAATGTTTTTATCCTATAACGGTACATGTCTAGTACCATTTAATTAAAGGAATTACAGTGGTAATACGTTCTCATGAAGGAATAACACATTTTTTATCATTAGACAGAAGCAGACAACTGAACTACATAAAGGAAAATGGAGTTTGTTCCATGTGAATTCAATTGCTTGTTTTTAATTTTATAACAGTCCGTGGAAGCTATGGCAACTCCCATTTTGTACTGCTCACAGAATACAGAAATGCCCCCATGATGGATTAAGGGCATATCTGTACTGTTCACAGGGGCTTTTCTTGGGGACAGCACAGCTCAATTTGCATTCTCATATAGCATTGGGGAGCAGGGGGCATATTTACGGTAGATTTTCAAAACAGCACAGAATTATCTTTGGTTGTTCTCATGAGTTTTATGAAGATCCTCAGTAAGAGCTTTTGAAAACCCCTATCCTGAAAGTATAGCTATTAGGTCACCAGTGATGGTACATCAACCATTCCTTTCTAAGTCTCTTAATGGCTGGAAACCTTCTCAAGAAACCACTTTATACAGTGTCATCCCTTTCTTTGGGAATTGCGCATGCATATGAAGGGACAGAATTTGTTTCCTATTTTGAAGAAGAGAGAATGCAATCTATTCACAGCAAGTAATGGCAAAAAACACTATTGAAATTACGTATATTCTCTTGGTGGTTCTCAAAGGAAAACTAAATCTAAACATACCTCTAGGGTATGTTTTATTTCCTGACTTGTTTTACAAACTACCATTATATCATCATTCCCATTCTGTGAGAAATGTATGTTCCCAGACAGTTTTTGTTGGTGGGAAAAGAAGTTTTGTTTTTTTAATACTGCTTGTCTGGCAATATTCCCATTTAGAGACCCATTGGCTGAAATCAAAACCTTTACAGCAGTCATGCAGTTCTTGTGCATCTACTATGATAATCTCAACCGTACCAGCATCTGTTAAACTAAATATATAGCAGGGGGATTCAAGCTGGGTCTCCTAAATTGTTTATCATGATATGAATTAAATTGGCAGGATCAATGATCAGGGACTCTTTCACATATACAGAAAAACTGGTTCTTGTGCTTGCAGACTTACTGTTTATGAAGAGATTCTTACAGTTGCCAGGGATAAAGGAGGATGAATTTTTATGACCCCATTTACTGAATCACTCCCGAGCAACATACAGGAACAAAACTATGGCTGAATGTGCAAGCTCCCAATGGCTAAAATGATTTATCCATATGCAGCAATAAGATATGAAAAACAGCAATTATAACACCTACTTCACTGACAGTGTACTAAGAGTAAAAATTGATTCTGCATTCATGGGCATTGCACAAATCTTTCCATCTTTTGTAATTCAGACTTTTTTTGATATTACATTACTCTTGTATTTTTCCAGTTTCTAAAATTTTTGAATTGCTTTAATATTTTGTTGTCTAAGATACAATAAAAACTAAAGCTATATATATATAAAGCTATATATAAAGCTATATAAAAAATATAGATTATGCCTGAAGATCGAAATACCTGCTGAGTCATCATATTTCTTATACGAAAGAAAGGGCACAAAATTCACTTTTCAGTAAAGCAGAGACATAGTATAAAGTCTGTTGATCCCAGACAAATCCTTCTGAGTCTTCTTAATTCGTTCTCATATGAATTAAACACACATCTCCATTAGGCATTGCTCTATTTGCTGCTTTGAAGTAAGCAGTCACTGAAGCATTACTTCAAGAACCTTGGGGAGAAAGTAAAGTAATCCCTTCACCTCTTCCTCAGTGCCATGGGTAGTCACCACAAGGAGTACTCAATGAAAAGAAACATGGAAAGAGCCTTTCTTACAGAACAAGTGAATAGCTTGGGGACGGCAGAGGAGGAAAGCGTTAGCTTTTACTCTGAGACATTCTCTTCAGGATGAGCAAACTAAAAAGGGCAAAAGGGTCTGCAGATAAGCTTAAATTAATAGAGAGTCTGTCGTGACAGAAAAGCAAGAGAGATGAAACCTGTCTGAGAGGCTGGAGCAGCCAAGGAGGACTGCTATTATTAAGTATAGTCTTAATTCTGTTGTTGTATCTTTCTGTATTTAGGTCCTGTTATTGCAAATCAATGTTTTAAAGACACGCTATTTAGTTCTTAAATAGGTAACACTGATTGGATGACCTGACGGATAAGAAGACATTCCTGATGAAAAGACATGGCAAATCTTTAAATACAGGTACTGAAATACTTCAGAGTGCCCAGGCTCCCAATAGACTATTTCTAGGGCATCCAGAGAATAACAACTATATTTCTATAGAATGGTATATTTTAAGAATCAGCTTAACGAAAGTTAGGAAAGGAAGAATCATTTTCCATTGGTTTCCTGGTGATAACCAAGAAAAAACTCTGTCATATTGTATAGCAGTAGAGAGCCTACTTGAAGACTTGAATTCTGAAAACTTCTGTATGACAGAAGGGTTAAAACAAAAAAGAAGTGTTAAAGAAATGTTAAAGACTCAGTTGCTGACGACTAAGCTGAGGAAAATCTCCTTGGAAATGAGCTGGTTTGATCCTGCTCAAGGTTACATCTACTGGTGGCCAGAAAAGAAGCCTGAGGAAGAAGAGACTGCATGGGAAGAGTTAATATCAATGGCCACAGAAAACAAATCTGGAGACTGATTTCCTCCCAGGGCAGGAAGAGATAGTGGGAGAGCACGCTCAGCTGATTGTCACCAGAGCAAAAAGAGAGAGCATTAACACAGTTTTGAGGAAGGAAGAGATTTTTTTAGTGCTGGTTCTTTGGAAAAGGATGTGAGGACCACCAAACCCACCTCACAGAGTTCTATAAATATCTGGGATTTAACATTTAAATTGCTAAACAAGAGAGGGCTAAGGAATGAGCTTGACACTGCTTCTACGAAAGGCCACAATGCTTAATTAGTGTCTTATTCCCTAACTCTATTCTAAACCGCTTCAACTAGCCTTCTCCACGATAAATCTTACTGAGTTATCCTATTTTCTTACAACATATACAGGCCTTTAAAAAACTACTCTGGTAGATGATAACCAGGTGGAAAGATTTTGCCTGTCCTCTCCGTCAGAATTACTTTGGGAAACACTGTTGAAAACCTACTGTGTTTTACAGCACATAATGATAGTGTCCTTGATTCAGAAAATGTTGTGGTTAAAAGACTATGAGGTAGAGGATTGAATTTTGCATCTTTTATGTCCTCATCTTGTGGGAGCCATAAATTTTTATTGGCACTTCAAATGTGGTCACAAAATTACACTGAAAGCATAGACTAATATTCTCTAACAAAACCCACAGCTTAACATATTATATTATGGGGTGAGGATAGAAGGTGAAAGTTCAGGGGAAAATACCATATATATAAACCATATCAGAAAACACACCATAATTGGACATTGTAATAAAATGCCTCAATTGAGTGGTGGGCTTGGAGGTAGGGAAAATGAGAACACAGAAAGCAGATGTAAGTTTGTTTAACAGTTTATACCTCCTCTAGTACCAACACTTCACCCACTAAAAATAATCATATTCCATGCCTATTTAATGGTCCTCATATATCGCCGAGGTTTTTCAATAAAAAGATTAAACAATATAGTTCCCCATCCTTGTGACCTTAAGTCAGAGTAACCTGTTGAAACTCCCATTTCTTACAAGGAGCCCAAGTCTGTTAACACTAGCACTGATTTCTCCTTGCAACTGGAAGGAAATAATCAAAGAAGTGATAGACCATCTCATTCCCGTAAGTTTCAATCCATAGCAGCAAACTTTCACAACCAAGTTAATTCAACGTTACATCCCTAAGTTAAAGAGACTATTTCAAGTATATGTGCTGAAAAAAAAAGGTTTCTAATACTGCAGAGCATGAGGATTTACCATAACGACATAAATCTCTGTATTTGTACTCAGCATCTCTAGGGTATTCTGATCTGAGAACTTTTATCGCTAAATAAAGGAAACCTCCAGGTAAGCATAGTTACACTTTCCTATCTCTTATCACACTAAGGTCCATAAATCTACTACTGTGCAATTTTTCAGAGTTATGAGCTTGGAAAGATCTATCTTGCTAGGAAAGCAAGCCCATTCTTTAAATATGGAAATTTAAAACAAAGTTTATATATTATATATAATTTCTATTTCCCTCTACTTTGGATGACCAATAACAGAAATGGTAAATTTATGTCCTGATAGCCATGCAGTCGTCCTCATAGATCTCAAAATAGACTTCTCTGCCTCAGTGCTGTTATAAATGCTCTGATGCTTAACTCAGAGGAAGAATACTACATGGATTTATTTTGAAAATGAATGCTATGCGAGTTTTAAGAAATACTTGTCTGAATTAATAATGTAATCCTATATCTTATCTGTAAATGTCCCCAGCTTCAAAAAACATGTTTGCTTGAAAATATTGGTTATACTTATCTAGTCAAATAAACCTCCTTACAGTGTTCTCTCTTGAAAATGCACTTCCTCTGATCTTCACGGATTTGTAAAAATAACATTTCAAGGTCTTAACCTTTTTGGTCTGAAATAAAATAAGCAGCCATAAAAAAGAAGTTAATGTTCTTTTGTACATTTTGTAGGAAAGAGTCTTTTCTTTGAATACTCTGATAACACACTACAGCAACTTGCTTTTTGCTTTTGTGTTCATCTACATGACCACAATAAGGTCCTAATGGTCTACTAAAAACTGTGTTTCTATTTATTTATTATGGCAATTAGTGCACAGTTCTGTTTTTTCTTGAAGGAGCTGCATTATTTATACCTTTCTAGGACTCCTGGTCAGGATGAGTTGAAGTATTCTTTGAACAATGATCACTCTGAATGAAGAATTTGTTTTTGCAGTATTCAACCTCTGATAATGCTCAGATTGGAAAATAACAGTTTCTTAATTCCTAAGGCATCTCTGGTTGTCTCTGTCCTATCACTTTTACTGTACTCCAAACTAATTAAGAACATAGGAAAGCAAGTAACATACATGGTTTTGTCAGTTAAATCAGAATCTGAGCCAGAGGAAGGCTGCAATTGGGACACCAATTTTTTTTTTTAACTCCCAAGAGGATTTAAGAAACATCAGAACAGGAAGTCTAACCTCTGTATCAGATGTATTAATAGAAGCTTGTCTAAGGAATCAAATGAATAGAAAATTTATAAATGCATTATAATAAAAAGTCAACAAAGTGTGTTTAAGATTCAACTGATTTACATAGATTATTTGAATTTCCAAAAACCATCTGATAATGTCCTTCAAAGGGTCTCTTAATGAGACAAAACTATCATGGAAGGAAAGGGAAGACTCTCTTACAGATCAGTGACAGGTTAGAAGATAGGAAACGTACATTAGAAATGAACGGTCAGTATTCATAACAGAGGAAGGAAGAATTGCCAACAATGTTCCTAAGGTTCTTGTGCTATTTAACTTCTTTTTTTTTAATGTCTGGGAAAACAGGATGAATTGTAAAGAAAAAGTCTGATGATATAAAATCAGAATAGTAAGAATTAAGGATACTTTGAAGAGGTGAAGGATCACACCATACTGAATGACCTGGCAATAAAATGACAGATGAAATTCAAAGTTGATACTTGCAAGTAATGCATATGCAAGGCAAGAAGGGACAACCTTAACAGTGGACGAATAATCATGGACTCCTAACTCTTTCATTAGTATTAATAGTCAATTTAAACCCTTTGATTATTTTTCTTGAAGCCCAGTAGCAGTTAAAAATAAAATAGAATGTTAGGAATTATTACATAATAGGAAACAAAACCAAAATATAAGATGATTTACTCTATAACCTTACAGTGCACATCATGTGCACAACAATTTCAAAAGGATGGTAAAATTATGAAAAGTATAGAGAAGGAAGACAGTTATGAATCAAAGTATGGAAAAGTTTCTGTACTTAATCTCTGGAGAGATTAAATAGATTAGGAAATTTTTAATTTGAGAAAGCAATAGAAGGAATGGGAAAACATTAATATGTTTAACATGTAATATCTTGGAATGATGTCTTATATATGCTTATTTTGGAGTAGACCATTTAGTTCTGGCTGATTTTATTCCTGCTTTTTCAGGATGATCATGCAGACTCTGCCTATATTCAGTTATAGGTAACTGCAGAGATGGAGGATGGAAGTTAAAAAGGAGAAATATGTTTTTTCTTTGCCTATGCTCCTTGAAATCTGCCGTGGCACCAGCTACTACAATTATGTCAGAAGACAGGAGATGAGGCAAGTGAAGATGAATTTTCTTCAGACTGCAGAGAAGGCACAGATGGAATTAGACGTACACAGTACATACATTTTATAGTTAAAATTTGAATTAAGCCTTGAAATTTTCATCACAAAAGATCTGCTTCTGGGAAACTCAGTTAAGCTGTCGGTTGCTGTGGAGACAGGTAAACTATGAAGAAGGTGGAGCATTTTTGTTGCCAATGAGTGACATCTTATTGACACCATACGGCTGGCTGGTACAAGGTCATGGACCATAAACTGCATTATAGGTTGCAAACTTCAGCGTAATGAAAAATGTGCCCAAGACCTATGAATATAAAATCTTCACAATGCTGAAAATAATAAGAAATAAACTTCCCACAGCAGCTATGTGAAATGGGTAAAGTGGTAATTTGATGACATGGAAGTGGTTTGTGCCAAGTGAAATATATTGCATGAAGGGCATAAATTACAGTATGTCTCCTAAACCTTGTCACTTGTTCATTGTATGTAATTCTATCATAACTATAACCTTATCAACAAGGGAGGAGAAGATAAGCAAGTCTTCTATGTTTCATGGACTTTTTAGGGAGGTCCTGAGCCTTCTGGCACAATATCCAAAGTAACTCCCAAAACAAAACAGAAACAATAAGAAATTACTCAATAGTAAATGAAGAGTCTAGTCTACTGTAAGTAAATCATTCTAAGAGAAACATTTGAAATAAATGAATGCTTTAGCCTTCAGCTTTGAAGAATTGTTCTCATTTTCATGAAATGTTTAAGTCTGAGTTCCATATGAACCTGATGCTTCAATACACTTACAGCAATATTTCAGCAGCTGCCACTTGATCTGAAGAAACTGCTTTTTTCCCTCTCTATAAGACCTGGGGCATAACCCAAAATTTCTAGTTCTTAAACTGTACCATTCCAGTCTATCCACTGACAGGTCTGCTCCACTTTCAAAATCTGTCTTCTCATTAGTTGTTTGTCTCCCAGTAAAAAACTGTCTTAGGGTAGAATAAGCTTCATAAAGAAGAGAACCCGTGAGTCAAATTCTGAAAAACCTATTCATGTGTGTATGAACCTCAGTCCCATGCAGATGATCAGAAGAACAAAGCTGTAAATCATTTTTTTCCCTTAAGGCTCCTCCTAACTTACCTAAGGGAAGAGTAGCCTAGTGTGTCTAGTGGTGCCATAGTCAGTATTATTTGAAGCAAATCTCCCAATTTTATCAACTGCTTACAAAGTCACAGAATACTTGGCATGCATCTGAACTAATATTTTTCAATTAATGACATTGCATCCATTGTCCATTTTAACGCAATTCTCACTAAGCTACTGAAAAATCTTGTATCATGGAAATTAATCACAATACAAAGGGTCTGTTAAGGACTCTTCTTTCAACAAACAAAGATGTGACTTGGGCAGAACAAAGACCATAGGCAGACAAATCTGAGGTGAATTTTATAAGGAAAGAGTGCATGGCAATAAGAAAGTCAAAATTCAGGCAYCTTCACTGTAAGTTTAGCATATATATAGACAGTCCCGTTCAAAGAACATTATGAAAGTTAGGAAATTAAACATTCATACAATAAAACCTCATCTTGGATCCCTTGTGTGTATGACTCTCAATGATGAACTGCACAGCACTAAACTGTTTTTGGAATGCCCAAGACGTGGTATTATTTGGTTTGTAGGACAAAAGTCTCTTTTGGAGAGCTTGCAAAATGTTTAGTGAATGGAGTGGGGAGTTGCAGCTAGAGCAAGGATAATCTCATGAGTATGACAGCAAGAGCATTTCCACTGGGAACTGCATTGTACCATTCCTTTTGCTGCAGTTTCCTGCAGCCCAACCAAGCTTTCACAAATGAGTCCCAATTTACATTGTTTTCTGGTGTCCAAAACCTGACACAATAGAGCCTGACATGCAGATCTGCTCAGAGACCACAGATGAAACCAGTGGTAGTAATGTTCTTAAAATAAACAGTACTATCTGCTCTTACACCATAAGCTGAGCATCTGAAACTTTTAAAATGCGTTTCTTTCTCATGTGTAAATGAAAGATTACAGTATGTTAGAGAGTATTATGAAGATAAAGGCTTTTTAAAATTTTTCAAATACAATAGAAAAGGCTATGAAAATATTTTACAGACTTGTCTTCAGAATTTGAATAATATCTAGCAAATACAAAAGAAAATAATGCATTATATAAAGATCACTGACAAAAGGTCAAGCAGAAGGACTGGTACACGATTATACTATTAAAATTATCTTAATTCATACATGCAAGGGAGCTAAACCGAGGTTCCTGCAACAATCTTAATGATCTAAATTTTTAATGTTTGTCTTTGCAATTCTAAGTTTCTACTAATACACTAGTATACAGTCTTCTCTGTTTTGGTTCCAAATATGAACTAACATAGTATTTTTGAATGTCTTTAAATAGAAATATATACTACAAATGCTTATGAAAATCAGTAAGTTATAGAAGGATATATCACTAAAGCTTGTACCATTCTGTATTTGATTTACCACTGGCATGGCATGAGAAACATGTACTGGTAAAATATTCTTTGAATGAATTGAGAGCTTTATGTTTTCTGGGAGGGAGAAACAATCTCTAAACTGACAGTGAATCAAGATTTACGTAATAGCTTTTGAGAGAAGAAGCTAGTAAACAGGAGTTAACAGCAGTAATAATTTAGATGTTTTATTTAATAGTCCTAAGAGAAGATCAAATTATTTGCTTCACTCTAGCCAAGTGGTTAGAAATAGAGGAATGCAAGAGTGAAAGGGTGTGCCTCAAAAGAAACAGGGKTTTTTTTGCCTATTTTCTATGGATTCATGTTTTTTGTAAAATTATCAATATCTCTCTAAAACAAAAAACAGTTGAGAACTGGATTAGCAAAAATCTGGGAAGATCCTGATCCAGCGTATCACTCTGCATGGTTCAGTGGGCTCCACATGAGCACAGACAATAACTTGCTGAAGGGGACTGAAATAAGAAGTGACACACAGCACTATTTTATGATAGGAACACTCTGAACTGTATTTATATCACCTACTTTAGACAGCTAATGTGAATGTTTCAGTGACTCAACTTTAGGCACCTTTCTGCAGCAGGGTAATTCAGACTGCCTACACTGAGGATCTAGATTCACTCTGCAGTTAAAAGAGAGAAAGTTTCCAGAAAATCCCTGCCTGTACCTAACATCAGCAAGGAGTGGAGTGAAATAGGAGCAAATCTTCAGGCTGAAACACTGATCATGACGACCTGATATCCACACTACACATATTAAAGGCTTCAGACCTACTCTAATCTGGAACTGTGGATTTGAGTATCTGTTAATGGTTGGAGTGCATCTTCTGGTTATCCAAAAGAAGTCCACACTGTGTTCTCCAAAACTGCTCTGTGATGTGAATGCAAGCACAGCAAGTAGACACAATGGGGAGATTTACTTCAAAAGCACATTCCTAGTTCATACTAAAATGTTATTTAGGTGCATTTTCTGAATGATTCCAGAGAATGAGTCAGAAGATCTTAATTAGAAGTCTACCATTCTATCCCGACTATAAAGAATTATATATAAAAAAATACATATATATATACCATTTTCTTTTTATATACTATAAAAAAGAAAACATACAGACTATAGAAACCTATATACTTCCACAGGAAAATGCAAGATATCCATATGCCAAAACAGAAGGCACAAGAACATACATAAACCTGGTTAAGCAGTCATCTAAATCCATCAGGGATTTGAAGTGCCAAACACTTCTTTGAAGGTAAATGATAAATATAGGTAGGATAATAGCACTCCTTTGACTCAGTAGCCTAATGGTTAGAAAGTTGAAGAACTTTTCCCCTCAAAACAGAGAAAACAATTGGTCTGATGTTTTGTTTGTTTATGTTTTTACAGAGGTGATGGGGTTCTTGAGAAAAAGCTGCCTGAACTGCTCTCTGAGATTATAGCATCTAAGTTCCATATAAAGTCCTTTTAAGGTCCAATTCAGGAGGTCTGAATACAGTCCTGTTGCGAGGACTATAGGATTTGGATTTGGAAATCCAAGCACTGTAATACTGCCTATGCTCCAAGCCTTCATTTCTAGGTAAAACAACACTTGTCATTTTTGCTTGTTTTTCTGTTTGCTGGTATCACGCAGCACTTCATATGCTGAGATCCTCCTCTGGAGGATGCATAGCAAAAATGTTGCTTGACAAATGTACACAAATGAACAGCTTTGCTTCAACTACCTATCTGTAGCTGTACATATAAATATATATATATATATGCACATCATAAATAGGGATACAGGGTTCTATCTTTAATAAATCAATTCCATAATTTTGCAAGTGTTTGGTAACTGACTGACATCTTTTTATACATATTAGGAAGCTATCAAAAAATCCCCTAACCTGTCTTTACACAAAGATTATCTTGGAATGTGATCCTTTGCCTTCATTCCTTCTCAGGTGATCATGCTTTCTTCATAGCAGGAACTTWTGCTGGGAATCAAAACATTTAAAATTGCCTTTTCTTTATGAGATTATGAACAACTTACATTTAACAATTTCTTCTTTGAAAAACATGCTTGATTGAGTGAGAGTGATTAATTTTGAGAATCAAAGCAACAGCATAAAAGATCTGTTGAAGGAACTAATCACAACTATGAACTGTAGAGACTAGGAATACTGTCAGAAATATTCCAACAAGCACTTGTGCCTGATGAGATTTTGAAAGCAAATACAACTCTACAGAATTCATATGCAAAACAAGTAAAAATAAATTAAAGCCTCACAACTGAAGCAAAGTTACCCCACGCAACTTTCTTCACCTCCGTTTCCTTTTGTGTGTGTTGTACATTGATCATGGAATACCTCTTCTTCTCCTTCCCTGCCCCTTTTTTTTTTCCATTTGCTTTCTTTTTGATCCAGTTTTCAGAGAGCTTCCAAATATCTTTCTCTTTGGGTCCCTCCTCCTCTTCTTGCCCCAAACATCATCCATAAACACAAATTCAAATATCATCTCTGTCCAATTCACAGACCTCCCTTTCTTTTTACAGATCAGTTTCTATTCAGACTAAAACCTGTTTTCCTAGTATCTACTCATTAATTGAACTATATGTAATAGCTCTTATACAAGAGAGTGATCACAGTTTCTGGTTCAGTATGTGTATATGTTTGTTTGTGCCCAGAATCTGAACCAATAACAGCTATGAATTTATACTCTCTCCAAAGAGTAAGTGGATTTTTCATTTTTAAATAAACTGTTTCCTTTCTCTATAGATAAGTAGCAAAAGTAGGCCAAAAAGCAGCACTCTATCCTTTATCTACCTGGAATTAGTAAAATAGCTGCAGCTTGACCAAGTATTTTTTATATCATGATTATAATGGCAAATGACTCAGGGAAACATGGTGATGGGGTGTACTGATTTACCGTTAATCCCAGAATAATGGATAGGAATAATTTTGCTGACACAATACTTTTCACATTACTCAGGTTCAGGCTATAATCACAATATGCCACCATGATTTTTTTTATTTATTTACTTTACACCATTTTAAAAGATGCTTTTTCACTGTTCTGGTGTTCCCTCCTGAGATTTGGATTTATTTGCTGTTACCAAGAATGCAGTTGTTAACACATCAGAAATGTCAACAAATAAAGTTTATGCCTGTTGGCAATGTGCAAGCCAGGAGGGAAGATAAAGTAGCTGTAAGCAGATCTGTTAGCCCTGTAGTACCACATACTTCTACAACATGTTATGCACTTGCACGGTCTCCAATTTAGACTGAGGTTGCATCTGCCTTTGGTGTTGCACACTTTTAAGTAGTAATAGCTTATTTCACACAATCTGAAACCATCTGCTTTGGATCAAAAACAGCACTCATTTTCTTTTCTCTTTTAAGAGAAAGAGAGAATTTGCACAAATTTTTAATACAAAAATGAGGCTTTTTTCAAAGCTCATGAGTATGTTTATAACAAAAAAAAGCTTTACAGATTTCATATTAATTTTTACATTTGTATTTGATTATGTTGATTATTTTTCAGTGTTATTCAACAAGACAAAAAAGCTATTGGCAATGCTAGACTTCTCTGCTCCAAAGTTGGTGCAGTAATTATGAAATAATGGCATTAAAAATTACCATGCTAATGAATAAATTTAATTTTCCACTCCCAAATACAGTATAATACTTTTTTTCTTAAAGTCAACGGCATGGTAAAAAGTGGGTGAGTAGCATTTTGCTTGGAGCTAGCTTATTTTCACAGCAATTTTGTAAGGCTGCAGTCTAGCATAATGTCATTTTTTTATTATATTCTGAAGTGGATTTTGACTTTTCTGACTATAGAGAATGGCAAAGACTGTGTATTTTCAACATATCACTGCCAGCTCTGTCTTGGAACTGCTTTTTTCTTGTTTTGCCTTTTGCCTATATTCTTTCCAAAGTCCTAATGACTGATGTGTATAAATATATATGTATTTCTTCTTGTCATTAATACTTCTCTCTCCTTCAAATGTGAGGGAAAAAACATAACAAACTTATTCCTAAAATATTCTTTGATGTCCTATGCACAATGAGACAGATTCCAACATGCTCTTTTACTCCAAGCAGTATTATTCTCCAAACAATGTCAAATTACTGCATAAGGAGAAAAATCCTACTTGTTGTAAGTAAAGTTATTCTATACAGGAGCCATTAAGGAAGTTCTTAAGATTTCAGGTTGAAATCCTGTGAAGTTCAGAAAGACGCTTACGTATGTATGTTTGCCAGCGTGGCCAACCTGGAGCTCTTGTGCTGCAGCTCACATGGGACATCCCCACTTGGGCTACAACCCATCATTGGCGGGTGGTCTCTGTTGGCACTGGAGCTTTAGACAGAGCAATGGAGACATGGAAGAGCCAGGGAAGCTGATTATAGCCAAGGACACCTTTTGCAGAGAGTGATGGGACTACTAAGAAGGGGCATCTGCTGCCTGTGACTGCTGGTAGAGCTGCCTTCCTGTGGGCTCACTGAGAGGCACAGGCTGTCTCTGGGACTCTTGGACATAAGAAGATTTTAGCGTGCAGCTTCTACGATCACTACTGCGAAGGGAGGATGTAGGGCTGGCTAGGGACTTTCTGGTGCATTGACAAGAAATGGGAACTTACTGGTATTAAACATTACCGTCCAAAAATAAAACACAGGGACTAATTATAGTGAGGTCATAAATTCAGAGTTTGTAAACAAGACCCTGCTATTGTAAAAATTTGAGCAAAACTACTAAGCAACACATAAGCTAAAGTTATAAAAGATGACCTTTAGTTATGCTGTTATTGGATGGTGTTCCCTTACTTTCACATAGCTCAGCAGATGCAAACTTCTGCACTTCGTGTTTTTGCTAAGAAGAACAAAGTGTTGATTATCCTTCTCTTGCCCATAACCCAAAAGATAGTAGAAGTAGATACTGGTTAACTTATTGAGCAAATAACTAAAATCTCCCCCCAAAAGTAGCCCAGAAAAGAAAATTCTAGGCAAAGAAAGAAGTCCTGGCCTTACTAAAATGCAACGGAGCTTTGCCATGGTAAAACCAGCAATCCCCAGTCAGGAACAGCTGCAATGACATACCACATGAGGCAGAGATGATTTCTGAAATACAGATAAAACCAAGCTTGTGCCTGACAAGGTGGAAAAGTATTCCCAACAGAGCTTGACAGAAAAGCACCTAAAGGAGGCTAAACCATGAATGCAAGAAGATGACATTCAATGTGTTTCTTTTGGTGTTAACTGGCAGATAAAAGTGAAGATGGAGAACCAGAATGCTAAGATAATTTGAAAAAGAAAGACGTTTTAGGAAAAGACTGAGCAACTTGAAAGAAGTGGCGTGGAGTGAAGCTGCTGAATATTTATGGGCAGGTTATCTTACTACAGGCTACACAAATTAAATACAAAGGCCTGGCAAGGATCGGGGAATAATGACAGGTAGAGGCACTCTAGTAACCTAATCAATGGAAATTAGAGCATACCGAATCAGCTACTCCTAAGGCTATCCAAGGAGAATGATTAGTTGGTGAGATTGTTGCACCTAGTATGAAACTCACCAAAATAAGCCAAGAAAAGAAACTTTATCCCTACAGTGCCATGCAGATAAAACAGGGCAATTGTCTACAGGGGTATAGGACTCATTAAGGGATGCAGAGGGAAGAATATTTTGGGATTGTGTCAATTTTTTTCGGAGATGTGCTAAGGGGGCTGTGAGGATGTTGAAAACTTACTATGGCAGGTTTAGTAAAGGACCAAGGCAGGGAAAGGGAGTGACTAAGACAGAATAAGGATGGGAAAATAGAGGGGAAAATGGGACAAAAAGGGGTCACATGGAAACAGGCAGTTGGTCAGTATGCTTGTCCGACAGCATCCAAGAAGACGAGCAAGAGATACACAGGGTATTCTCAGAGACCATACAGCTCCAGGAGTCCCAGCCCCCCACAGCAATGGAGTTGCCGGAGGGCTCTGTGCCATGCAAAACGGTACATCATAACACTGTAGAAGAAGGCTGGAAACTGGTCGCTTCTCATAGGAGGAGAAAGGCTCTTACTCCTCCTGAAGACTTGCAATTAAGGAACAGGTATAGTGCCCTCCAGGCTCAGAAGGACTTGGGCATGGCTTCAAGGGAAGCAACCCGGACAACAGACCCTGTGCCTTGTGGGAACACCCAGAAGAAGCGGCAGGTGACTGTTGTGGGGGACTCCCTGCTGCAGGGGATGGAGGCACCTATCTGCCTACCTGACCTCATGTCTAGAGAGGTTTGTTGCCTGCCTGGGGCTCGTGTATGAGACATCATGGAAAGACTGCCAAGGCTTGTCCACGCTTCGGACTATTACCCGCTGCTGCTCTTCCATGTGGGCACTAATGACACCAAGGGCAAATTGGAAACCATCAAGCAGGATTTCAGAGCTCTGGGGATGGTGGTCAAGGGTCTGAGAGCCCAGGTCATTTCCTCCTCAATCCTGCCAGTGAGAGGGAAGGATGGGGGGAGGAGCAGACGGATTTTCCAAGTTAACAACTGGCTGCGCTGCTGGTGTTGGCAACAGGGTTTTGGTTTCTATGACCATGGGACCCTGTTTGAAGATCGACAACTGATGGGGAGAGATGGAATCCACCTCACTAAGCGGAGCACGCGTGTCTTTGCCAACAGGTTGCCCAGCCTGGTAAGGAGGGCTTTAAACTAGGAAAGATGGGGGAAGAGGGGAGTTATAGTGACAGGGTAGTCAGCAAAACATGGCTCAAGTCAGGATGCCTCCAGTGGGTGCATGCAGATGGGGAAGTGTGCATGGGATGTGGCTATGGAGGATCCTCTTTTACCCCTCCTGGGAAACCTGCATGCTCGATCACCTCTCTGAAATGCCTGTACACCAATGCHMGCAGCWYRGGGAACAAACAGGAAGAACTAGAGATGTGTGTGCGGTCGCAGGGCCATGATCTCATTGCCATTACAGAGACATGGTGGGATAGCTCACATGACTGCAGTGCTGTCATGGATGGCTACGTGCTTTTTAGGAAAGACAGGCCAGGAAAGCGAGGTGGTGGAGTTGCTCTTATGTGAGAGAGCAACTGGAATGTATTGAGCTGTGCCTGGGGGTGGATGAAGAGCGAGTCGAGAGCTTAAGGGTAAAGATTAAGGGCAGGCTAGCATGGGTGACACTGTTGTGGGTGTTTACTACAGGCCACCTGATCAGAAAGAGGAAGTCGATGAGGCCTTCTACAGACAGCTGGAAGTAGCCTCACGATCCCAGGCCCTGGTTCTCATGGGGGACTTCAACCACCCCGATATCTGCTGGAAAGACAACACAGCTAGGCACAAACAGTCCTGGAGGTTCCTGCAGAGCATTGGTGACAACTTCTTGACACAGGTGGTGGAGGAGCCAACAAGGAGAGGTGTGCTGCTGGACCTCGTACTAACAAACAAAGAAGGACTAGTGGAAGATGTGAAGGTCGGGGGCAGCCTTGGCTGCAGGGACCATGAGATGGTGGAGTTCAGGATCCTGCGAGGAGGAGGCAGGGCAATAAGTAGGATCGCAACCCTAGACTTCAGGAGAGCAAACTTTGGCCTCTTCAGGGACCTACTTGGAGGAATCCCATGGGTTAGGGCCCTAGAAGGAAGAGGGGTCCAAGAGAGCTTGTCCAATATCCAAGCATCACTTCCTCCAAGCTCAAGACCGGTGCACCCCTATGAGTAAGAAGTCAAGCAAAGGGGGCAGGAGACCTGCATGGATGAGCAAGGAGCTCCTGGCAAAACTCAACCAGAAGAAGGAAGTATACAGACAGTGGAAAGGGGGACAGGCCACTTGGGAGGACTATAGGAACGTTGTCAGAGTATGCAGGGATATGACAAGGAAGGCTAAGGCCCGTTTGGAATTAGATCTGGCAAGGGATGTCAAGGACAACAAGAAGGGCTTCTTCAAATACATCAGTAGCAAGAGGAAGACTAGGGAAAATGTGGGCCCTTTGCTGAATGGGGTGGGTGCCCTGGTGACGAAGGATGCAGAGAAGGCAGAGTTACTGAATGCCTTCTTTGCTTCAGTCTTTCCTGCTCTGGCCAGCCCTCAGGAATCCCAGACCCTGGAGGCAAGAGAGAAAGTCTGGAGGAAGGAAGACTTTCCCTTGGTGGAGGAGGAGTGGGTTAGAGATCATTTAAGCAGACTTGACACCCACAAATCCATGGGCCCTGATGGGATGCACCCACGAGTGCTGAGGGAGCTGGTGGATGTCATTGCTAGGCCACTCTGCATCATCTTTGAAAGGTCATGGAGAACAGGAGAGGTACCTGAAGACTGGAAGAAAGCCAATGTCACTTCAGTCTTCAAAAAGGGCAAGGAGGAGGACCCAGGGAACTACAGGCCAGTCAGCCTCACCTCCATCACTGGAAAGGGGATGGAGCAGCTCATCCTGGATGTCATCTCTAAGCATGCGGAGGACAAGAAAGTGATCAGGAGTAGTCAGCATGGCTTCACCAAGGGGAAATCATGCTTAACCAATCTGATCGCCTTCTATGATGGAATGACTGGCTGGGTAGATGAGGGGAGAGCGGTGGATGTTGTCTACCTAGACTTCAGCAAGGCTGTCAACACTGTCTCCCATAACATCCTCATAGGTAAGCTCAGGAAGTGTGGGTTAGATGAGTGGACAGTGAGGTGGACTGAGAACTGGCTGAATGGCAGAGCTCGGAGGGTTGTGATCAGCAGCACAGAGTCTAGTTGGAGGCCTGTGCAAAGGCAAGTGCAGGGTCCTGCACCTGGGGAGGAATAACCCCAGGCACCAGGACAGGTTGGGGGTTGACCTGCTGGGAAGCAGCTCTGCGGAGAAGGACCTGGGAGTGCTGGTGGACACCAAGTTAAGCATGAGGCAGCAATGTGCCCTTGTGGCCAAGAAGGCCAACGGTATCCTGGGCTGCATCAGGAAGAGTGTTGCCAGCAGGTCGAGGGAGGTGATTCTCCCCCTCTACTCAGCCCTGGTGAGGCCACATCTGGAGTACTGCGTCCAGTTCTGGGCTCCCCAGTACAAGAGGGATGTGGCACTACTGGAGGAAGTCCAGCGAAGGGCTACAAAGATGATTAGGGGACTGGAACATCTCTCTTATGAGGAAAGGCTGAGAGAGCTTGGCCTGTTTAGCCTGGAGAAGAGAAGGCTGAGAGGAGATCTTATCAACGTGTACAAGTATCTGAAGGGAGGGTGTCGAGAGGATGGGACCAGACTCTTCAGTGGTGCCCAGCGACAGGACGCGAGGCAACGGGCACAAACTGAAACACAGACGCTTCCATCTGAACATGAGGAAAAACTTCTTCACTGTGAGGGTGACAGAGCACTGGAACAGGTTGCCCCGAGAGGTGGTGGAGTCTCCTTCTCTGGAGATATTCAAAACGCGCCTGGATGCAATCCTGTGCAATGTGCTCTAGGTGACCCTGCTTGAGCAGGGGGGTTGGACTAGATGATCTCCAGAGGTCCCTTCCAACCTCAGCGATTCTGTGACTCTGTGATTCCATTACTGAGCCCAGTGCTTGATCAACACAATCTATCTATCCTACGTTCTTATTAGATGCTATTTGTTACTGTATTCTGTCTTCTCTCTGTTCTGAATCTATGTGCGTAAATGCTAGAAAACTTCAAGGTGGATGAGCTAATGAGTAGGAATAGAGGTCTGAAGTACCAGCCACTGGAATGGCTGGTGTATACCAATATATATCATAAAAAAAAATGCATAATAATGTTGCTCTATAATGCTTTTCATTTGAACAATGTACCTGACCCCCTCATCTTTCAAAAGACATCACACAGGACTGATATAGAATTACTAGTCACTGAGCAACAAACAGTCCAAGATATGTGAAAACTGCATTACATTAATTTTTGAGATGCATATTAAATTAGCCTCTATCAAATGACTACAAAATTCTTCCTAAAGAAAGTTTGATTCCAGCTTTATTTTTGGATTGATGGCAATAAGGGGGGAATTCAGAGCTGAAGTGAAAGCAATAAAATTAATCTCAGCCTTTTATGTTCACCCATCTGCATTCCACCAAATATCTATCTGCTCAGTCATGGTTATCTATGTTACTGCATGAGAAATGCTTCTTTAGTTCCCACATCTGTCTACATCACATTTCTGTATCAATTTCAATATAGACATATCCCACCCCTCTCAGCCCACTCTGCATCCTGCTTTCTCTGAAAATCAAATATATTCGTAGTCGCAACATATTTGTTGCTCTTCTCATTTTGTTGTGACAAAGCTTCTCTGAAAATTGCTGAAAATGAATATCCCAAATGAGAATATAATGGTGTTAATCACAAAGGAAAGCAGTGCAGTATTCATTTTTCTTAACTATTCCCTGAAATAACCTTGCCAAAATGTTTTTGGTCATGTTAAAGGTTCATTTTATGTACTTACTTTCAGTTCATAAGTTCAGTTCATATACTGCTTAAATTGGTGTTTGTATTGTGTTTCACATGAGAAGACATTAGAAGGGGTAGGAAAGCTAACTAGTGAAGGTCAGCAGTGTATAATCGATAGATTCATCACATGTCAGATATGTAAAATTCATTAGAACTTAATTTCCTTAAACTTTGTGATATTTGGAACACCTCTTGCATTTTGATGAGCAGCCCTTGGATTTCTTGAAAAGCTGCCCAATTAAAAAATAATGAACCTATTCCTTCTGAAACTGACTCATTATCCTGGTGGTTTCCAATAGCAACTTAAAGCTCAGTTTTACATCAAATTATTTTGTGCCTGTTGGCCAGTGATACCTTTGCAACCCTCTAAGGCGCTTCTGAAGTCAAGTGATTTCCCCATGAGAAAATACTAAAGCTGCTGTTATTCCCACTGTAGAGTTTGCATCTATGCTCAGAAAGCAAATAAAATTTCTAGTGAAAACAGACAGAACACACAAGATGTTCAAGACCTATCTGACACGACACCATGGAACAACTTAAGAGAGGAATGGGTTCATCCTCAGTGAAGAACACTGAGATTTCTGTCAGCGATTCTCTGCAGATTTGTTTTTGTAGTGTTATTCTCAATAAACATAATTATAGGATGAAGAACATCAAACCCTTTGGCCAGCGTCTATGAGGAAACCCCACTGCTGCCTACCCCCACTAACAGGAAAACAAAAACAGCTTCCAAGTGGTTCCTTCTCTTTTTAGTGCACGTGTTTGTGTGAGAAAAAATTAACTCATTTTTTGGAACTACCTGAAGCTTACCAATGCCTTTAACACTATTCTTGACATATGTCTGCTATGTATTTATGTGCACTTGTAGTAGTTATACCTACCACTCTTTCAAAAATGACTTATTCCTATGCAGAACAGAAAATCTTTTTACTTAGGCTCCTGTATGTACTCTTCATCAGTTTTTGAGGATTCCGCATAGCGGGAGCAGGCAACACCTATCTTCTGAGGAAGTGTGCTTCCTTTAAGCAAAACTGATATATCAAAAGGGATTAGGTCACCTCCGAATCCACTATCCTTTGGACAGCAGCTACCTACTTTAGGAACTGGTCCCTACAGAACCTCACAGTTAAAGCTGGGGATTTGTTTCTTTAAAGTAGTTTAAGAAAAAAGGCCTGTTATCACTACTGACAAATCCTAAGAAGGTGACAGCAATGTGCAATTCATTGTATTTTGTTTAACTAAGGATAAAATGACCCAAGCATCGAGTTTCCCATCAAATCCCTTGGAAGATCATCCCATAAACTGAAACACTTCTCAACTATCTTTTAGATCATTGCTGACTGCTTGCAATCTAGTAGTTGATTACCGACAATTTAAACAACATTATCAGCACAAGAAGAAAATAGAAATTGTTTAAACATTTCTCAGGAGGGGAGGAATAAGGGAAAAGCAGAACAAACTTTCTGTGCTGACCAATTTTCAAGTTGATTAAGCTTTTTATTAAGAAAAGCAACAGGACCAAATAGCAATGTTAGCCTACTTCACAGCTACCTCATGTTTACATAGATTTATTATAGAAAAGGTTCTCCATGGAAAATAAAAATAATTTCAGCAAGCTGCTCTCAGTCTTTTCTATTGAAACTCTTTTGCTTTACATGCAGTAATTATTTATTGGGCAGAAACAGAGCGAGCAGACTATCTAGCTCAGCGCTGAGCGCTTTCACTCCACAAAGAGGTTCTAGACCCAGGATGCTCTTTTCAGCCTGTTTTCCAGTGGCTACTTTGCATAAAAATATTTATGCATTTGTTGGACTAGAGCCTAAAAGAGTGCATTAACTCTTTCAAAACAGTATCCTGCTACGTGCTGACAAACACCTGCAGCTACAGACATCTTCACTAGGAAAATGCTATTATTCATGCACAGTGGAATTGCTTCAAAAGGAAAGATAGTATACACGCCTCCAGAAGAGCCTTGAAGATACTCGCCCAAAGAGTAAGAAGTATGGATTCAAGTCTCCCAACCAACAGCATCATTCTCAGGATTTTTTTCCCTTGGTTTACTGGCTTACTCACCTGGATGGTGGTTTTGACTAACTCTCCTCATGCGTTATATTGTGTAGCCTATGCACCTAAACAAAAATCGTTTATCCTGCAAGGCAGGAGGGTACCTTAAAATAAGGGGTTACAACAGCGAATATGGTAATGGCCTAACCCTTTGAGGAAGCATTAAGTATTCCAGCAAACATGAGGAATGTTAAAAACTGAATTATCTGTTTTCTTCTTTTGAAATATGGAAATATGTATTTGTCCATGTAGAATGGAACATTCTAGGAAGAACAGAAAAGAATGGTTTAGAAATTAAAGGGAAGAGTCCTCCATAAGCAATTGAAAAGCTATTCAGAATATATATTCTTTAGCTTGCCGTTGCAGTGAATTTCTCACTGTTTAAAGACATGCATGCAGCTCTCTTGTAAAATTAGATCAGGAGGTTTTTTTCAAACAGAAATGTGTTTGAATGTTAAGTTCCTACTATGTCTAATACACCTTAGGAGATATCTTTGCTTGCAGATCCCAGAGACAAAAAAAAATGTACAAATCAGGCAAATGCATATTTTGTGGAATAAATACCAGTAATGTTTATAAATTTTTTTCATATTGATACAAGAGTATCCAATGTTAATAGATACAAATATCTATTAATCACAAAACGTGGCTGCTAGCTATTACTGTCATCTTCCCAAAACGCTTATTGTGCACATCCACACTGGCTCTTGAAAAATGTGAATAGCACATCTCATGTGAAATGATTTAAACTAATGTAAAATTTGATCTCTGGATCTCTATACTGAATTAATGCAAAGGTATATGGAACTCTCAGTACTGTTTTGAGAAGTTTTATTCTGCTGTATCAGTGCTTCCCGCATGACTCATCTGAACAGTCGCTGCATTCAACAGTTTGATCAGCTCCCTAACATCAGTCAAGCCACAGAATGGAAGAAAAAGATGAGCACTTACGTATCAGCCATTAAAGTGATGATGATCCTAATTTGCCAACTCCATTAGTCTTTCTAGAAAGGTTTATTGTCTGTGCTGTACAATAACTGTAATAATGACGTTGAAAGGACTATAAAAGGTAATCTAAAAGTATATAAATCAATACCAAAGCTACATGTATGATTCTTTAGCCTAACTGCAGTTTATAGACCTACATTTAATTTGTTCAACATTACAGACTAACATCTGCATGGATCTGCTATTCAGCTCCATAATTTTTTTCATCTTGAGTTTGATTTTGTTGGTATTGTTTCAGCTAAAATGAATAGGCAATTTCTATAGAGTTTCTTCTATCACAAGCAGATTTAGCTTGAGAAGCCCATTAAGCATGAAGATAATGTCAACGCCCATCCCGCCACCACAAAAATGGAAATTGCTCTGGAATATTTGAAGGAGCAAAAATTAACAACCAAAGGAAAACTGTCTAAATACTAAAAGGAGAATCATATCTCACTTATAATCCAAAAGTTACCAAAGTGTTATATCTTGGAAAAAAGCTGTCTGGTACATGATACAATTTCAGTAGACTATTTGAGTGTAAAGTGTTTATGTATGTGAATATATATATGCATGGATGAGTGGATGTCCACACACTGTGGTTACTTATGATCCACAGATTCTAATACTTCTGTGCATTATTCTCAGTAGAAGACATTAGTCTCTTGTGCACAAATCAGTAGAGAGGAACAATTTAAATCTATCTGTCAGATAAGGAAAAGCTCCACTTGAGCAATGATCTCTATTTATGTGTTTAAATATCTGCCAGCAACCAGATTTTGGTATACAAGGTGTAAAGAATTTGCGGTTTGGCTAGTTTCTGTACTGAGCATAGACTGTGCTCTCGACAATGATTTACAGTGTCCAGCTGGAGCTGCTTTAAAAAGCAAACTCAGACTCTAAATTACTAATTAACAAGGTACAAAGATGCTTCCACAAAGGATCCATCAATTATTGTGGCAATCTCTGTGGGATATGAAGCTGGTGTCCTTTAAAAGGACAATTAAAAAATTAAGGAACATATTTACTTGTACTACATTTGATACTTATGTAATAGAAAAAAATGCTTAAACAATATGTACGTCACTATTTTGTAATGAAATAACACTATAGTCATGTAAGTCTCATGAGGCTATATTATCATAAATATAAAATATAAGCCCTTTGTAGAAAGAACTGTCCTTTCTTTGTATTTATTGAGTGCTTCATAAAATTAAATTTCACTTTTGATTATTTACTGTAAAAATTATTTCTGATTATTTTCTGTAAAAAAATGCAATTAATTCTCAATCAAATTCTGCCATCAGCTGCATTCAATGGAGTTAGGTAGAAATCAGGGGGTCTTTAACTAATAGAATTATAACCGAAGTGCTTATGTGCCCCACAACCAATCTGATTACAGTCAGTTTATACATGTTTTTTAAATACTGTCTCATTAATTAAAGAAGAAAGAGGCTTTGGAGTTCTCATTCAAAGAATGGTACTGGACTTCTGAAGATCAGCTCTAAGAACAAACTAATCACTGTTTCAGTTTTCAATCTCAGAAAACCATTTCTGGGAGTCCTTTCACTTTATCAGCCATGCTGCATTGCAAAGACAGGTGTTTGCATTTAATCAATGTATTTTAGTTATGTTCCAGGTATTCAATTAACAAATGCTCATTGCTAGCTCATAGCCAGCATGACAGACTATCTTGTAACAGCAGCAGTCAAAGTATATTGCTCCTGGCTTTTCACCAATCCAATAAATAAAGCTCCCCTGTGCTGTTCTTTTAAATACCTTCATTTTTAAATTAGATTTTGATTTTCTGTTCAGAAACACCTAAATCTCTGTTGAGCCACAACAACCTACTTTGCAACTTAGATTAGCAAGGTCTTTCTTTCCTGCTTTTTTTTTGCAGCTGTATCGCTAGCAGAGGATAGACTGCTTTACAAATGAGAAAAGAGGATTTTATTATGGAAGTTTTTCATGTGGGCCAACTTTGTCATTTTCTTTTACATTTCCAATACTGCTTTAGATACATATATATTATGCAAAGTTTAGACCAGATAAGAATACTGTAACCATTAGACCAGATAAGAATAACGTAAATTGCCACAGCTCTAACTGGTTAAAGAGAGTATGTCCTGAGTCAGAAACCGTTCAAGAGGTATTTTTGTATTTCTCTACAATGCAGATAATACTGATGTACAAAACAATATATTGCTCTTTTCATCCAAGAATCCAAAATTGCTCATATACAGTTTCATCTGAGATGTTGAAGTTGTAAAACCAAAAGCTAGTATTAGAGAAATAAATATTAATATTCTGTGTTTATATCAATTTTGTGCATCTAAGTAAGATACAGTCACTGTTTGTACTTAAAGTATCTTTCTTTGTGAAATACGCTATCAGTTTAAGAGAAAAGATGGAAAAGACACTTCAAGTTCAGATACTATACACTGGGTGCACATCATCCCTTTATTTTGATTTTTTACTGCATTGGTTAAGCTTTAGGGACTGGTACACATTTAAAAACAACGGCACTCACAAAATAAAAGACATTTAAAAATTCTGCAACAGTTTCTGAAGTCTGCTGACTGCTGATTCGATACTTATGACATGCAAAAATAGATATGCCACTGCTTTTAACAATTTATGTTTTAACAGTACTATGTGGAATTTTATTTTATAAGACAAAACTGCATAGAGTTTTGAATTTGTGTAGAAAAGATTTTAAAAATGAAAATACAAATAAATAACAGTACACACACCTGCAGTCTAATAAGCCATTGCCTCATAAACCCCAAACTTCAATGTGCAATAAAAACAAGCAGACACCCACTAAATTCACCGCATTAACTACCACACATCAATATGATAACAAGCCGAGAGCATCCCTAAGCTAGTGATGGGCTCTCACTATCATCCTTCATCCCAGGGAGATGCCACCATTCAGTTTTGGAGAACAAGTGACTCTCATAGTATAGCTCATCAAATCTTGGTGACGCAGGTAGAAAGTCAAATGCAAAAGTGAAGATTGCACCCAAGAACACTCATCAGCTGCTGGTAGTTTCTTCTCAATTATGCCCTAAGATACTGCAGCCCTGGCACACTGCGCGTTGCATTTTGCTGCCATGTGAGACAAGATGGACAAAGTCTTTCTCTTGTAGTTGCCCAGTGATCTGAAGACACCTATCAGAAAGCCACCAGCAAAAGTTGGAGCCCCACTTTCTCAACATGCCCCCAGGTACACTTCCTACATACTCTCCTGCGTAACTTCTGGATTTTTTTTTTTGGTGGTTAGCTATCAGATCAGCTTGCTGATCCGCGCCACTGAGTTAGATTGCTAGCCCTGATGCAAGGGAAGCAGTGAGGACACAAAGCCAGAAGCTGGAATGGAGAACACGGTTACCTCAGTTAATGGCAGACTCCCATCCAATGGGGTTAGGTGTAAATGAAAGCACACTATGATAGTCAGGATCCAAGTTCTTTATAACTTTTCTTTTTAGGTTTAAAGAAAGCATATCCTAGAAACTCACAGCCTGCTCTCTCAGGTTATGGAGCACAGTTATGCATAATTCTTATGACAGAACTGTGCAAAAGCTGCGTTATTCTCTTTGCAAAGAGACCTGTTTCAATTACATATTACACACCAAGCTTGAATCATTGAAAACTACCCACTTAGCAGACCAACAAGCTCTGAAAAAACTGTTTAACAATAGAAATGCCAATACATCTTGATTAGAACTTTTTGCATTTTGGAGCATGATCAGTCAGGCTGAGTCACAGCTGCTTTACTAGATTATAAGAAAAAGGAGAAACCTAGAGACTCTGCATGGAACAAGACCAAGTGGGGCATGAAAGAAAAGGAATGGACCAATTCTTCTCCCTACCTCCTTCTCTGCACCCAACTCATCCAGAACTTTGACCAGCACGAAAGCACTTTTACGGTCTTTTTCCTTGTTCCTAGACAGGGTTTAAACCTACAAGAAAGGACTTAATGCCTAACATACTGAATGCAAAGTGACTCAAACAATGAGAGAAAGAAGTATCCCCACTCATATTTCATTTATCTTCTAGTAACAGACCCTTCTCCTACCATTCATTCTACCCTCTATTATCTCCCTAATTCCCTAAGTCAGCTTTCTCCTAGTCTTACTACCTATACCTAGAGCTGCATTTCTGGGATTCTTGCTTGGACTCCAAAGCCACAGATTGCTACATTCCTAAAGACTGTCCAAAACAAAAACAAACAAACAAACAAAAAGATAAATCTGGGATCTACTGGACAAGAAAAATGGTTGTTCTGGATTCAAATGTTGCAACCATAAATACCAATGCTTTGCCCAAAAAGTTACCTCCACCACATGATTGGAATCACCAGAAAAATGTAACTTAGAAAAAAACAATTCAAAAAGAAACATTTCCTGAAGACAGAAAACCGTATCCTGAACTAAGGAGAACCTAGAGCAACTGAACACAGGATTCTGATGGGGATCTCCCTTTCCAGGAGCATCAGTCAACATGATCAGACTTTTGCTAGGATAACTGAGCCTAAAGATCTTTTCCCTAATGCTATGCTTCATTTCCTAAAAAATAGCTCAGTTTAAGAAAGCTGTTGTAGTTTCCTGTGTTAATGACTGCTTACTGCTCTCAACGGAAAGGTCCAAGGTCATAATGGATACTTTCAAAAGCCAATCTCAGATGTAAGAGATGACAACTGCAGTGATGTGTTCAAAGACTGTATTTTGCCAGATGCAGGATACTTCTACGTACCTCCGCAGCTCTCACAACCATGGCAGCAGCCATGTACATCCTCCCACTATCCCATATTACAGTCTGATACCTGGATGTGCAACAAACCCACACCGCGTGCTGATTTCCTTCCAAAAGAAACTCAGACAAAAGCCAGATGAGAGCCTCAGCAGTCTCCAAGAAGCTCCCAAAGGAGAAGTCACAAGACTAGAAACCCAACATGTACGTCAGAGGGATGTGGACAAAACTACCAGACATCTGTGGCTACCCGCACACTCATGGCAAAAGCTACTGCTGCGGTGACTGGGGAGGAATGTTTCTGGCAACAGAACTGCTGCCTTAGAGGGCAGGATATATATTACCTGCCGCACTAAGCATCAGGTTTGAACTAATTAGATTCCCCAAACAGTAGGATTAGTATGGCTGACTTAACCTTTGATCTTTCTGACATATATGAACTGAGCTCTGTCCACTTTATTGCTGTGCATATGTTTGCGCTCATGTGTGTTTGCCCATGTGTTTTTCAGATGGGGCCCACAAAATAAAGTTTCGACCTGATTAACAAATGACTATCCTGGTAACGTGCAGCTTGTCTGTTTTTTTTCAATCCTTGAATGTGGCTTTGAGGCCACTCCAGGTAAAAAACATGATTTTACACACATACATATCCACCGATATGACTGTATTATTCTGCAGGCGTACCTAATTTAACATAATAGCCCTATCAGGTACCTGTTAAAAATAGTCGAGACTTCAATTTATTTCGGGCGCTTCGTCCTGCTATTTTAAACCCACCAGGTCACCGAGCAGGTCTGAGGCTCCATTGTTAGCACAGTGGCTGTAAAAATGTTTCTTTCAGGAGGAAAAAACAGCTCTCGGTGTTCGGTATCCTTTACATCTGCTGCTCAGCTGGAAACACTGTTAAAAGGCCATTAGAACCTTAAGGTAACAGACCTCGCCGGCTCTGAAAGCCATACTGCAATTTGCTGCTTGTGTTCGGAGTATCAGCCCTCGCCACTTCCTTTTCACAGACCGAAAACAGCTTCTGTCATGAGCCGTGAAAATCAATTCCGCAATAACTAGGCTAAAATGTAGCTGGAGGTATTCCACCTCGGGCCTGGAGCTACCCGGTAGAGCCTCCTTCTGGGCACACGGCGTTTCTACAGCCGCYGCGCCGGCAACGCTTCGGAAAAGCGAGTCGCAGGCCAGGTGCTATTAATAACTCCCAACTTTGCTCGCAGGAGCCTTGCTCTGCGCGGTGCGATGCTACGGGCTGAATTACTGCTTTGCATGTAGTTAGCAGGAGTATGCTGGCCTCTGTTGCACTTAAACTGCAGCGATTGCCCTTCAGTGCTGTTTCTTCCAAGTAAGAGTATTTCGCAGCCACTCAGCAAAATAACGTCCCATTGCTTCGCTTTGCTGCAAGTGAAAGGTCATGTCAGTGAAAGAAGCTCTTACTGGTGGTCTTGGTGATAGCCTCCTATAGCAAGAGCTAAAAAACTTCAGTTTAAGGGAGCTTATTTTTTGAATGTGCACAGGAGCTCTGTAGCAATAAACAGTGAAGAAAGCAAGCCTTAGCTTCAGGAGATTTTAGGCTGTTTTTGCATATAGAAGGACTGAGCGTCAAGAATTTTACCAGGCATATGTTTTCCTGCAATCTGCAATACATTTTGAATTCCTCCTGCATCTTGTAATGTATTCTCTCAGTTTAGCATAATAACTATTCTGCTTTTAAACACTAACCTTTATATGCTGTTCTTAGGAATTTGTAGGGAAGTGTTAATTCTTTTACACATATTTAAACTGCTAAAATAATTATGCCTGGTAGTATGAATAGTCAAAACCACAGAATGAAGGTTCCCTTCCCAGGGAGATAGCACCCATTAACCAGGTATGAAGGGTAGCATAAAGTCATAGTTCACTGAAAATGTAATTTCATTTTGCTAGTAATGTGAGTGCTGATACTTTGATACTGTAATGGAGTTTTAAGCACCAAGCTTGTTATTTCAACTGGAAACTTTAATGTAATTATACATTTTTACTTTACTAAGCAGAAAGAAAGATTAGTATGCATAGTTTTCTAGCATATATYGTGTGGAATAAGACAGAGATCTTGCAGTATCGCTGCAAGTATCTTCAAGTCATTCAAAAGAAATGGCAGGTGGTAATTTTAAAGACAAATTACCCAGAAAAGCTTTTATTGTTGATCACTTGTTATAAGATTTGCCATTTGCAAGTAATTGTACATTCAGCTGAAACTGACCTTTTATGAGAGCCAAGTGGTAACATAAATGAAATGAATATATTCTTTATTGCAGTAATATAAAAAGAATGGCCTGAGCTTTTAATGTAGTGCTTGACCTCTCTGGTGTCTGAACACCACCTAATCTCAGGAGTATTTCACAATACCATATGATGGAATAAGTACTAATATAGCATTAGAACAGTTTAACACATTAGCACTTAGAAGAGTAGAAAATATTATAGCTTTAGGTATGTTCTTTGATTATAAATCAAACTGTCAACAGAAAGAAAAAGGATGATTAGAGGACAATACACTGAAATTCACAATTACTCTAATTATTAAAGCACTGCTATTTTTATTTTAAAGCCCTCTTTACAAGATACTCTACTATAAAATCATGTTGGGAAACTCTAGATGTTGAGATTTAGAAGTCCCAGTCAAAAATCAATTATTTATAAGCTTTAAAAAACATGTTATTATTTCTCCTCAAAGGTCCTGGTCTTACAAACAGTACCTGTAGGTTTAGATGTACAGACAGAAGCCATATTCACTTTAATGGAACCAGTGACATACATACCAATAAGTACACACAAAAGTGACAGCAAAGCCAGATCTTACGAAAAGTTGTACTTTTTCCTAGCTAAAACCTAGCACAGGCTTACTAGCATGTACCATGCACCCGCAACAGAAAAACAAGGGAGGCTGTAAGGGAGGGACCAGGGAGTCGCTTGATGCTACAGTTACTGAAATCACTGATAGAGATTAGTAGCAGCTATATACAATATAGAGGATACTCCTGCCACTGGGCTAACACCAGAAAAGTGCACAGATAACATCAAATTCCATGTCCATCTTCATTTTCATCACTCAGTTCAGGAATGAATTAATCTCTAATGGCTCAATTCAGATTTCATAAATTTGCATCGATTACATCATTGATTTCAGTAAAGTTATTCCTATTCCATACTCCTGAGACAACTAAAGATCTCTGCAAATGCCCTTTTGTCTTCTCTTCTACAGGCACTTTGTTCACACAATTCTCAGTGACATCAGTAGAGAAATGGTAAAAGAAGAAATTAATTAAAAAGTGCTTTGATACAGATTTGACCAGGAGGATTTTTCACTGTTCTGCTGCCAGTCTATCCTAGTGCTATTTAAAGCAAAGCAAAATATTCACAAACAGCATGCTGGGATCATCTGACATTGGCTAATAGCTCAGTTACGTGAGTGACTATTCAGTTTATTTTTATTATTACTATTACAACTTTAAAGCTAAAAGCAAGTGTGTTATGTTTGCTCTCTTCAGTCCACACCTCTGTATTATGCCAGTATGAAGCCCACTTGTCAAAGCACAATTTCAGGTGACTCCTAACCTTCACAATGAAGAGTTTGCTTCTGCTTTCATTTAAGTTACTTTCACTGTAGTGTCTCTATGTTGCCTGAATCTCACCTCGTTCATCATCTGCACAGGAGAACAAAGCTCACAAACTTAAGACACTTAACAAACTTAATACAACATCTTTACAGTTGGACGCTTCACCAGAATGCTTCTAGCGTTCTTTTACATACACTGTTAGTCAGCATCTATTCCAGAAACAACCCTTCACCTTTCAGCATCACTGGTAAATACTGCACATTTTAATGCTGCTATTTAACTTTTCAGGTAAACAGGGGAATAGAAATGAAAATCTTTGCTAAAACCAAAGAGCTAATTGAAAGTGAAAAGGCACAACTCAGATACATCCATCATTTTTGAAGAGTCAGGCATTCACTTTTATTCAGAACTGTTTGAGGCTAGGACATGCTCTAAACTTTAACTTTGATGTTTCATTTTCATTGCTTTCACTAAGATGCTTAAAGCTGTTGAGATCACTCTTAGAGTTAAAAAAGTATCACTAAGAGATATTCGCTGTGACTTTTCACTTTTGTATTGACTTCTTCAAATAAGTGACACATTTTCCCACAGCGAAACATTTTCTGTAACGTCCTAGGAGCTCCACTGAGTGCTCATCAGTGTTGGGTCACAGCAGCATAATTTTGACAGTTCAGCTATCCTTTCAATTATACGTTATCTGTTTATTTATTTTTAATGCAGTTTGCAACTTTTGCAAACTGATACGTCGGTATCGCAGTAACTTCTTCAAATGCAGGACACTTGGGGGAGTTCAAGGAGAGGACAGATTTTACAAGGATAGCCTTGTACACCACACGAGTGTATGCCACAAGCTACTGCTACCTAGCCTGCATGTTACCAAGGCAGGTTTTGCACAGAAGGAAGTCCACAGCAATATATTACATACACTTCAATTTTTCATCTCCCCCCTGCCCCCCGAGGCATTCCCGGGCAAAGTTCTTTCACTGAGGTTTTACTTTGACAACCTATGTTGGAAACCAGCTGTGTGTGCAGTACTCTGAAGTAGGTCACAGCACCCGAGTTCAGTGATCACGATTCCCTAATGGACACCACGGTAAGTGCAGAAGGCCAGTTACAAATAACTGCTACACAAGCCGCATTGAACAATTCAGCACTGTTATAAAAGTAAAAATAAGCTATCATAATCATATTATTACCAACTTCAACACATTTCAGTTGCCACAAAATATTGTATGAAAACCTTGCATTACAGTGCAAAAACAGACAACTTGACAAATCCATAACCTCTATCTTCTTCCATTCAAACTTTTAAAGAAAGTACTAATAATTTTACTAACAGAAGAAAAATAGTTATCAAACAAGTCTGGCTTTGCAACTTATTTCAACAGAGGGGTCCCTCTGGGTCCATAACCCCTCTGTTTTTAACAGATTACTCAACTCTTTGCACTAGTACATACACATGACCACTTCAGTTTATCACATTTCAACAGTCCAAGCTAGAAAAGCAGCTTTTAAATAAATGACACTGAACGTATGACTACTGTTAAATCAAAACACATAACCCATACTGCGTATATACTGTGTATTACTATTTTCCATTGTATTATCAAGTCATTGATGCAAGATCTTTGGAAAACACAATGTTTGCTCAAAAATATGAATCTAAATAAAGCTCTCTGATATCTTTAATATCTGAAGCATTTTGACAGACTATAGTTGTTTTGTAACAGTAATAAATTGCTTCCTTAACCAGATCGGTACGATCAAAAAGGACAGAGTGGAAAAAAATTCACCTGAACCTGTATGTTGATTGCTTTAATTAAGCACTTTCATCATTGTACCTGGTTGCAAATAGATAGGTAGCCTGCCATTAACAAGAGCACATGCTGCACAAGCACTTATTACAGAACCTCTCAGCACCACATAAAAAGAGCATATCGCAAAACACACCTTAAGAGCATCACACTTTTCCAATGAGTACCCTGTATATCCACACAAACTGCTCAAAGTTGATGCATCAACAAGGCAGATAATTCACAATGAAAACCAACAACATTGAATAGGAAGCTCAGAAAAAATAACTCGTCTCCATAAATCATTTCTTCTCAAACACGGTAGAGAAGTGCATCTTAAGAGGAAGCTGAAGAATAATTTTGGATTTAACAAATATTAAATATAACTGCCGTCAGTCTTTCTGTACTGATATATGTTACCCGAAACTTGCAAATTCCCAGTAACTATGAGGATTCCTTAAAAAGTGCATGGCAACTTTGCACTGCATATTCAAAAAATAAAGAAGACAATAAAACTCCTTTGTGAACTGAAAGCAACAAGTGTTTACCCAAAGTTACTATAAGTTTGAAATTCACTGGATTTTTTTTTTTTTTTTATTAGGATAGGGTATAACCTGTCAACCTATTTCAAAGCAGCTGGAATAACAGCAAGCCAAGAGAAAGCATGACTGTGTATTAAAAGGGTCTGTGGCTCACCAGAGAGACTTCGTGTAACTGATGAGCAACTTGAGGAGAAATTAAAAAAAGAGCACAGAAAGACCAGAGAATCGGTGAGCCAGAAGGATAGTTGCCTGTGGAAGTTTCATGCACGGGGCCTTTACACTCCTGCCTTGTCCTAAAGCATGTCAGTGGGTCAGACATATATGCGTCCAAGGAAAGCAATGTGGCCATGCAGAGAATCTGGTCTGTTATGTACTGGGAACGTGGAACAACCTTCCCAGTATTTTTGTGAACTACATCCTTGCTGCCCGGAGATTTTCCACATTTGTCATTCCTCATGTAAAGTGCTAAATACTGCACGGTAAGTAACTGCAGCTTTATTTCACCCACATCTCCTGCTTCCAACGTTAAAAAGGAAGCAAGCAAACTGAGGGGCATCTAATTCACTGTACAAACAGGAGAACCTAACGGCAAAGCGTTAGCGGCAAAGCAGAGATCTTTCTTGAGGGCTCGAGCAGCCCAGTTTGAGCAGCCCAAGCTCATGCTTTCCCCATATCATTTCTCTGTTTTTGTCCTGCTCTCTGATTGCTAAAGATTATCTGCCTTGGACACGTTTTTATTCATTCAGTCCCAAAGACACACTGTGGATAAGGCTGGAGGGAAAAGCTGGAAAATAAAATAAATAAATAAATAAAAGGGCGCTTTATCAGGCAGCCTGGGAGATAAACCTGTTGTAAGCATGTTTCAGCAGGAGGCACAGGCAAGCGGGAGGCTGCCTGCTCTCCCCGGCAGCGGAGAGGGGCGGGCGGGGGGTGGGGGAGCACACCGCTCCCCGGCAGCCGATGCCTCTGCCCCGCTCGGGCCGTGGCCGCGGGGACGGGCTGCCCCGGGGGCGCCCGCTCCGCTCCGCTGCGCCCCGCTGCGCCGCGCTCCGCTCCGGCCCCGCCGCGGCGGAGGGCGGCGGAGGGAGGGAGGGGGGCGCCCCGGGGGCGGCGGGGCCCCCGCCAGCCGCCTCCTCGCGCCCTGTGCCCGCTGGCAAAGGGCAGAGTTATTCCCCCCGCGGCCGCACACACCGGCGAGCGGCGGCAGGAGCCATTACGGAACCGCTTTCCGCCTCCAGCAACCCGGCTGCAACTCTCAAGAAGTTTCCGACGGCGAAAATAATCGCGGCCGAGGCTCGCTCACCTCCCCCCCCCCTTTTTTTTCTGCTTCCCCCTCCATGCCTTAGTTTCTTGCTTCTGTATTCATTTATTTACACGCACACACCGCCGGGCCAGCAGAGCCTTTCGGCGCCGCGCGCGCAAGGAGGCAGCCCCCGGCGCCACTTCCGCGGGGTGCGGGAGCCCGCGCAGAGCCCGCGCAGCCCTGCGGCGGATCCCCCCCCAACCGCCGCGGCCCCTCACTCACCTGCGATCTCCTGGTAGGGCACGCTGGCCAGGCTGAAGCCCTTGGCGCTGTACGCCTGCCGCACCTCGCCGCAGCTCCGCG